>NC_083569.1:127509487-127809487 GCF_027579695.1 Neoarius graeffei
ATTTCCCTTATCCAGATGCGAGTGGGCTCTGTGTAGCAGGTAGAGGATGGCATCTTCCACACCAACACCTGCCCGGAGTGTGGAGAAGGAGCACAATGTTGATGCAGAATGGTTAATTGACATTAAAAACGAAAGACCATACACTTTGCAAAACCCAGTTGTGATTACAGAGCAAATGGTTAATACACAGTGTCATAAAGTACCAAATTGGAAGGGGGCTGGGCCAGATGGAATTCAAGGGTATTGGTTAAAAAAGTTTTCATCTCGTCAAGGTAAGATATCAGTGGAACTCAGTGATATATTAAATAGTGTGAAACCAATCCCAAATTGTCTGACATACAGGAGGACTGTTCTTAGCTTGAAAGACCCGGCAAAAGGGATTGCCATGGACAATTTTCAGCCAATATCATGTCTACCACTTATGTGGAAATTAATGACAGGAATTATAGTGGAAAGTATGTACACATTTATGGACACTGAAAACATATTGCCTGAAGAGCAAAAAGGATGCAGAAAGAGGAGCAGAGGCACAAAGGATCAACTGCTAATAGATAAGGCAATACTTCAAGACTGTAAGAGGAGACATAAGAACTTGGTGATGGCATGGGTGGATTATCAGAAGGCATATGACCTTGTCCCCACAGTTGGATATTGGAGTGTCTGATGATATTTAGAGTTGCTGAGAATTTGACAGAATTCATAAAGAGAAGTATGGTAACATGGAGAACACAACTAAGCTCTGCAGGGACAGTGCTAGGAGAGGTGAATATAAAAAGATAAATTTTTCAAGGGGATAGTCTTTCACCTCTTCTCTTTGTCTTATGCATGATTCCACTGTCATTACTGCTGAGGAAAACTGGTATGGGATATGAATGGTGTGAGAGACAGCTGAAAACCAACCATTTGCTTTTCATGGATGATCTCAAGCTGATTGACAAGAACCAGAATCAAATTGATTCATTGGTGAGGACAGTACATCTCTTTAATAGTGACATAGGTATGGAGTTTGGCATTAAAAAGTGTGGCGTATTGGTGATGCAAAGAGGCAAGGCAAGTGCAACTGATGGGATAGAGCTCCCTGATGGACAGGTGATGAAGGATATAGAGGAGAATGGCTACAATTACCTTGGGATTTTGGAAATGGAGAAAATTAAGGAGGTTGAAATGATAGAAGCATTCACAACGGAATATTACAGGAGACTGGGACTGGTGTTGGAGTTGAAATAGAATGGCAGAAACAAAATCACTGCCATAAATATATAGGCTGTTGTGGTTTTACGATATGGAGCAGGTTATTGAGGTATTTCACTCACGTGACCAAGTCATGTGACGCTGCCATTTTGGACGGCACGGCTTGAATCAGTTTGAATGCAAGGAAGGTGACAAACGAAAAACATAAAAGAAAAAGGAGCGAGATGCAGAAAACACCTTTACTATCCAGCGACGTAGGGCATTTACAGGGCGAGCAGAGGGAGAGGTATTTGCAAAAATGGAGGTTAGCAGGCTTGGAGAACGACGTTTACCTGCTTCCACCAGGATTGTTCACTGACAGCTAAGATTTGTTCACATTTTCATTTACTTTCGGTCCTCAGGATAAACAAAATGTTATTAAATGTCATTGAAATAACTTCTTAGTCTGTTGAGACATGGCCTGTTATAAGTTTTTCCTTTACTGTATTTACTAGTTTACTGAGCATGCTCCGGGGCTAGCTAGCGCTCCGGGGCTGGCTGGCTAGCTAGCGCTCCAGGGCTGGCTGGCTAGCTAGCGCTCCGGGGCGCTGGCTGGCTAGCTAGCGCTCCGGGGCGCTGGCTGGCTAGCTAGCGCTCCGGGGCGCTGGCTGGCTAGCTAGCGCTCCGGGGCGCTGGCTGGCTAGCTAGCGCTCCGGGGCTGGCTGGCTGGCTGGCTGGCTAGCTAGCGCTCCGGGGCTGGCTGGCTCAGTAAACTAGTAAATCCAGTAAAGGAAAAACTTGAGACTGAAAGGTTTTAACAGTCATCCAAATGACTGAACGTAAACATTCCTACAGTAACATACCAGCTACTGTTGTTGACATTAGCTAGCTTGCCATCCAAAATGGCGGACACCGGGGCGTCACGTGACCCTGTGACGTCAGGTGAAATACCTCAATACTGAAGTGGACACAGGATGAGGTCAAAGAATTGGACAGGAAAACCAGAAAGAAAATGGCAATGTCTGGAGCATTAAATCTTAACAGTGATGTAGATATACTATATATACCAAGAAGCAAAGGAGTGAGGGGACTCATTGGGTGTGAGGATTGCATATCAAATCCATAAAGAGATGCTTTGTAATTATAGTTATGAAATTCGTAAAGCAAGACAGTCTTTCTTCTCCAATATCATCAGCAGGAATATGAACAATGCCCGTGTGCTATTTTCAACAGTAGAGAAGCTAACCCTAACTACCCCTCCTTGAACTGCCACCTTAATGTGGTGGAGGGGTTTGTGTGCTTGAATGATCCTAGGAGCTATGTTGTCGGGGGCATTATGCCCCTGTCAGGGTTTCCCAAGGCAGACAGGTCCTAGGTGACAGGCCAGACTAAGAGCAGTTCACCAAAACCCCTATGGAGAAAAATCCGAGGACCGTGACGTCGCCCGGGATGACGCAGCCGGGGCCCCACCCTGGAGCCAGGCCCGGGGTTGGGGCTCGTATGCGAGCGCTTGGTGGCCGGGCCTTTGCCCATGGGGCCCGGCCGGGCTCAGCCCGAAGAGGTGACGTGGGCCCGACCTCCTGTGGGTTCACCACCCACAGAGGTAGCAGTAGGGGACTGGTGCAATGTGGATTGGGTGGCAGTCGAAGGCAGGGGCCTCGACGACCTGATCCCCGGACACAGCGGCTGGCTGTTGGGACATGGAATGTCACTTCGCTGGGGGGGAAAGAGCCTGAGCTTGTGTGGGAGGTTGAGAGGTACCGGCTAGAGATAGTCGGGCTCACCTCCACGCACAGCTTGGGCTCTGGAACCCAGCTCCTCGAGAGGGGCTGGACTCTCCACTTCTCTGGAGTCGCCCGTGGTGAGCGGCGGCGGGCTGGTGTGGGCTTGCTTATAGCTCCCCAGCTCAGCCGCCATGTGTTGGAGTTTACCCCAGTGAACGAGAGGGTCGCCTCGCTGCGCCTTCGGATTGGGGAGAGGGCTCTTGCTGTTGTTTGTGCCTATGGCCCAAATAGCAGTATAGAGTATCCGGCCTTCTTGGAGTCCCTGGGAGAGGTACTGAGGAGTGCTCAGACTGGGGACTCCATTGTGTTACTGGGGGACTTCAATGCTCACGTGGGAGATGACAGTGACACCTGGAGGGGCGTGGTTGGGAGGAACGGCCTCCCCGATCTGAACCCGAGTGGTGTTTTGTTATTGGACTTCTGTGCTAGTCACGGTTTGTCCATAACGAACACCATGTTCGAGCATAGGGGTGTCCATAAGTGCACGTGGCACCAGGACACCTTAGGTCGGAGGTCAATGATAGACTTTGTAGTCGTTTCATCTGATCTCCGGCCCTATGTCTTGGACACTCGGGTGAAGAGAGGGGCTGAGCTGTCAACTGATCACCACCTGGTGGTGAGTTGGATCCGCTGGCGGAGGAGGAAGCTGGACAGACCTGGCAGGCCCAAACGTATGGTGAGGGTCTGCTGGGAACGTCTGGCCGAGCACTCTGTTGGGGAGGTCTTTAACTCCCACCTCCGGGAGAGCTTTTCCCAGCTTCCGAGGGAGGCGGGGGACATTGAGTCTGAGTGGACCATGTTCTCTACCTCCATTGTGGATGCAGCTGTTCAGAGCTGTGGCCGCAAGGTCTCCGGTGCCTGTCGTGGCGGCAATCCCCGAACCCGGTGGTGGACACCAGAAGTAAGGGATGCCGTCAAGCTGAAGAAGGAGTCCTATCGGGCCATGTTAACCTCCAGGACTCCCGAGGCAGCTGACGGGTATCGGCAGGCCAGGCGTGCTGCAGCTCGGGCAGTTGCGGAGGCAAAAACTCGGAACTGGGAGGAGTTCGGGGAGGCCATGGAGAAGGACTATCGGTCGGCCTCGAAGAAATTCTGGCAAACCGTCCGGCGCCTCAGGAGGGGGAAGCAGTACTCTGCCAACACTGTTTACAGTGTGGGTGGGGAGCTGTTGACCTCGACTGGGGACATTGTCAGGCGGTGGAAGGAATACTTTGAGGATCTCCTCAATCCCACCGTCATGTCTTCCACTGAGGAGACTGAGGCTGATGACTCAGAGGTGGACTCGTCCATTACCCAAGCCGAAGTCACTGAGGTGGTTTGCAAGCTCCTCGGTGGCAAGGCACCGGGGGTGGATGAGATCCGCCCTGAGTATCTCAAGTCTCTGGATGTTGTGGGGCTGTCTTGGTTGACACGCCTCTGCAACATCGCGTGGCGGTCAGGGACAGTGCCTCTGGAGTGGCAGACTGGGGTGGTGGTCCCTCTTTTTAAGAAAGGGGACCGGAGAGTGTGCCCCAATTATAGGGGAATCACACTTCTCAGCCTCCCAGGGAAGGTTTACTCCAGGGTACTGGAGAGGAGAATTCGACCAATAGTCGAACCTCGGATCCAGGAGGAACAATGCGGTTTTCGTCCTGGTCGCGGAACACTGGACCAGCTCTATACCCTTCATAGGGTGCTCGAGGGTTCATGGGAGTTTGCCCAACCAGTCCACATGTGCTTTGTGGATCTGGAGAAGGCATTCGACCGTGTCCCCCGTAGTATTCTGTGGGGGGTGCTTCGGGAGTATGGGGTTCGGGGCTCTTTGCTAAGGGCTGTCCGGTCCCTGTACGAACAGAGCAGGAGTCTGGTTCGCATTGCCGGCAGTAAGTCAGACCTGTTCCCAGTGCATGTTGGACTCCGGCAGGGCTGCCCTTTGTCACCGGTTCTGTTCATAATTTTTATGGACAGAATTTCTAGGCGCAGCCAGGGGCCAGAAGGAATCCTGTTTGGGAACCACAGGATTTCATCTCTGCTTTTTGCGGATGATGTTGTCCTGTTGGCTTCTTCAAACCAGGACCTTCAGCATGCACTGGGGCGGTTTGCAGTCGAGTGTGAAGCGGCTGGGATGAGAATCAGCACCTCCAAGTCCGAGGCCATGGTTCTCGACCGGAAAAGGGTGGCTTGCCCTCTCCAGGTTGGTGGAGAAGTTCTGCCTCAAGTGGAGGAGTTTAAGTATCTCGGGATCTTGTTCACGAGTGAGGGAAGGATGGAGCGTGAGATCGACAGGCGGATCGGTGCAGCCTCCGCAGTGATGCGGTCGCTTTACCGGTCCGTTGTGGTGAAGAAGGAGCTGAGCCAAAAGGCGAAGCTCTCAATTTACCGGTCGATCTACGTTCCGACTCTCACCTATGGTCATGAGCTTTGGGTAATGACCGAAAGGACAAGATCGCGGATACAAGCGGCCGAAATGAGTTTCCTTCGCAGGGTGGCTGGGCGCTCCCTTAGAGATAGGGTGAGAAGCACAGTCACTCGGGAGGAGCTCGGAGTAGAGCCGCTGCTGCTCCACATCGAGAGGAATCAGCTGAGGTGGCTCGGGCATCTTTTTCGGATGCCTCCTGGACGCCTCCCTGGGGAGGTGTTCCAGGCATGTCCCCCCGGGAGGAGGCCCCGGGGAAGACCCAGGACACGCTGGAGGGACTATGTCTCTCGGCTGGCCTGGGAACGCCTCGGTGTTCTTCCCGAGGAGCTGGCCGAGGTGTCTGGGGAAAGGGAAGTTTGGGCTTCCCTGCTTAGACTGCTGCCTCCGCGACCCGGTCCCGGATAAAGCGGAAGAAGACGAGACGAGACGAGAAGCTAACTAATCCCCCACTACAATTAGCACCTGAACTTCTCTCAGTTAATAAATGCAATGAGTTTGCATCCTTCTTCAAAGGTAAAATTGATAAAATACGGCAGAATATTTCTCATAATATATCTCAGTTGCAAAAAATTGAAAAACTTCAATCACCAATGACACAGATAGATAACTTTAACACGATGTCAGAATTTTGTTTAATTGATTATGAGACTCTTGAAAAAACTGTGCAAAATCTCAGTTCCTCAACATCTGAACTGGACATTCTGCCCACCAACTTTTTTAACCCTTGTAAGGTCTTCGGGTCGGTGTTGACCCGTTTTCAGTTTTCATCTTAAGAAAATGATACAAATAAATATTTTTTCAAACTGAGATTCATTGGCCTTGGCTCATTTTCTGTGAGGAACATAAATCAGGAAAAAAAATAATTGACCCCCCCCACATCCCCCCCCTACACATTTGTATTACATACAGGGTCTTCGGGTCCACTGGACCCAGGGCTAGTTAAAGTGTGGAAATCATAGGTCCTGTGTACCCTCATTTCCCCTACCTCCTTTCTGGGCCTTTCTGTGTGTGTGTGTGTGTGTGTGTGTGTGTGTGTGTGTGTGTGTGTGTGTGAGAGAGAGAGAGAGAGAGAGAGAGAGAGAGAGAGAGAGAGAGAGAGAGAGTGTGTGTGAGAGAGGGGGAGGGAGAGAGTGGGAGGGAGAGAGTAAAGCAGGTGAATGATGAGCTTAGTGTGAGCCACCAGTGCTGTTCCCACACTAGGTTCCAACATTTCTTGCAACATTTCACCCTCTGCCCTGCGGGAAAGAATCTTGGGGAGACAGTATAAATATCTCGGTCAGTGTGGTTCCATACCACACAAGATGGCAAAGCGATTTTCAGTTCAAACTGCTTTGGAATTGATACTGGAAGAGACAGAAGGATTTGAAGATGATGCAGAGGAAGAAGTTTCAGAAAATGAGGATCATATTTCTGAAAATTCAGAGTCTGACACTGAGTTTGAAGAAGAGGATGAGCATCAGCCAGGTCCAAAAAGTAAAATAGCCTCAGGACCAGACCTTCAGCAGCCTGGACGATATGAGCGGCGAGGACAAGCCTCTGAACAGTTGGCGCCAGGACCAGCCTGTGTGGAGCCAGCCGTAGGACCAGCCCGTCAGCCTGCATCAAAACGAAAGAGAACTTCAGGACCAGCCCGCCAGCAGGAAGTCACAAGATCAGCCACTGAGCAGCCAGGCATAGGATCAGACTGTCAGCAGCTTGAAAATGACAACATATGGATGTCAAAATATGCACACAGTGAAACTCTGCTCCTCATGTGTGGTATAGCCTGGCATGAAAATGGCCGTGTTCAAAGGGCCTAGCAGTCCCAGCATTTTTCTGTCTACCTAGAAGACCCACATAGGGGCCATTTGGCCCGACCGCTTTTCCCCAATAGACTAATCACTCATTTTGTTATGGTAATGAGGCTGTTAGTGGCAGTGTGTGGGGTGAGGGGGTCACATTTCACACACTTCACACTTCAGTGGTGAAGTCATGTTGGCTACTTCTGTGTGAATGTGAGAATGAGGAATAAAAACGCATTCTATTCTAAAATGTGAACATGTGAATGTCCCATGTGACCATAACGACTCATGTGACTGCAACCAGACAATTGTTTGATGGATAAATACCTCAGTGCACATGGACTATCGCTTCAGTTCCCTCAAGAATTTTGTGGTGAAAGAAGCTCCTCTCCAAGGAACGAAGATGCAGAGATTCAACATTCAACAGGCATTGTAAGATTTCATTTCTAAGCTGTAAGGTAACTAACAGCCACATTTCCAAAACAAAATGAATGTCTACAGGGAGGACTTGGGGCCAATTGGCCCTCTTGTGGGTTTTCTAGGTAAAAAGGCCAAATGGCCCCTCTCTGGGACTTCTAGTGTTAAATGTTGTTCAGGCAGATATAGTGTAAACTGACCTGATAAGGTTAAATTTCTGATGAAATAGTTCTGGGCAAACTTGCTTAATTTGTCAATTTGTTGATAATTGTCAGTTGTGGCTGTTTTATGATGCAATTCCTTATGTTTTTACATTTTAATAAAAAAATAAACAAAAACGAGTAGCATTTCTATTCATAATCATATGATTTAACACAGGTGAAGGGAACAAATGTAACAAGTTTTGTTTATATTACTTGCAAATGGGATGAAGTAAACATCTGCTGAGTATTTTAACAAAGAAAGGTTTCAATAGGTTGAATTAAGGACCCAAAAATGCCATGGGTCAACCCGACCCAGCAGCTACCCCTGTGTAACACAAAAACGAAGACCCTACAAGGGTTAAGTCTGTTCTTCATCTTATAATTACAGATGTGCTTCAAATTATAAATACATCCTTGGAGACTGGTGTTGTTCCTGTGTCCCTAAAAAAAGCTGTTGTAAAGCCCCTTCTTAAAAAAAATAATCTGGATCCTTCAGTGTTAAATAATTACAGGCCAATATCAAATCTACCATTCATCGGGAAAATCCTGGAAAAAATTGTCTTCAATCAATTAACTGCCTTCTTGATATCAAACAGCCGTTTTGATAATTTTCAGTCAGGATTTCGTGCCAATCATAGCACTGAAACAGCGCTGATTAAAGTTATAAATGACATACGTCTTAATACTGATGCAGGCAAAACATCGGTCCTGGTATTACTGGACGTCAGTGCAGCTTTTGATACTGTTGATCACAACATACTGCTATACCGACTTGAACACTGGGTTGGATTGACTGGTAAAGTTATCAATTGGTTAAAATCATACTTAAAAGATAGAAGCTTCTTTGTTACCCTGGGAAATTGTTCCTCAACGTCAATGCCCTTGACCTGTGGTGTCCCCCAGGGGTCGATTCTTGGACCATTACTTTTCAACCTTTATATGCTCCCACTTGGGCAAATTATCAATAAAAATTCAATTTTGTATCACTGCTATGCAGATGATACCCAAATTTATTTTGCTCTATCACCAAATGATTATGCCCCCCTTGAATGTCTCTACCAGTGTATCGATCAAATCAATAGCTGGATGTCACAAAATTTTCTTCAGCTGAACACAGATAAAACAGAAGTAATTCTATTTGGGAAAAAAGATGAAAGACTCAGGATTACCACTATTCTTGACACAAAAGGGATTAAAACTAAAGAAATGGTTAAAAATCTTGGTGTTTTCATTGACAGCGAGCTAAACTTTGACAGTCACATGAAAGCAATCACTAAAACGGCATTTTATCACCTAAAAAACATTTCCAAACTAAGAGGACTTATGTCAAAACATGATCTGGAAAAACTAATACATGCCTTCATCTCTAGTAGGGTTGATTACTGCAATGGCCTTTTCACAGGCCTGCCAAAAAAGACCATCATACGACTTCAGCTGGTTCAAAATGCAGCGGCTAGGGTTCTCACACGAACAAAAAGAACAGAGCACATTACTCCAATTCTAAGGTCCCTTCACTGGCTTCCAGTAAGCTACAGAATTGACTTTAAAGCATTGCTGCTGGTGTACAAATCTCTAAATGGTACAGGGCCCAATTACCTCTCTGATATGTTGCAGCGGCCTAACCCAATCAGATCTACCAGATCGCAACAGAAAAATTTACTATTAAAACCAGTTGTTAAAACAAAGTGTGGTGAAGCAGCTTTTAGCTACTATGCAGTACAGCTATGGAACCAACTCCCAGAGGACATCAAAAATGCTCCTGCTGTTGGCAGCTTCAAATCTAGGTTAAAGACCAAGTTGTTTTCAGATGCTTTCTGTTAAATAATTAATATTTTTACATTTTTTATAATCTTTACTTTCTCTGCATGTTTTAAATTTACTTTAACTTTATTCTATTTTATTCTGCTAGTTTTTTTCCCTTTCTCTTTCTTTTTCTCCTTTTTCTTTTTGGCATTTTAATATTTTATTTCTACTTTTGTTTAATTCTTATTATTTTCTTTTAATTCTTTTAATTCTTTTAATTAATTATTTTAGAATAAAGATAAAATTATTTTATGTAATTTTATTTCTCTATTGTTTACTGTTTTGTTTTTACTTCTGTAAAGCACATTGAACTGCCATTGTGTATGAAATGTGCTATATAAATAAACTTGCCTTGCCTTGCCTTGCATAAGAAGTGAGGAAAATGGACTAGGATGGTATATAAAAAAAAGCAAAGAACAATTTTTGAATGGAGTGAGACAAATAGGGATAATAGACATGGAAAACTGCAAGAGTAAAGAGGAATTCAAACAGAACACCAAAGAAGACAACATGAAAGGACGGAGAGAGAAAAAAATGCACGGCCAATTTTTGCAGGATATGGAAAAAGAGCAACACAGAGATAGGACTGACAAAGAAAATACTTGGGCCTGGATGAAGAAATCAGATTTGAAAATTGGAACAGAGGCTTTGATCTGTGCAGTCCAGGAACAGGCGTTACACACTAATGATGTGAAATACAACATTGATCACACAGGAGATTCTCCATTGTGCAGATTGTGTGGAGCAGCAGGGGAAACTGTGATCCACATAGTTATTGCATGTATTATTTGGTCACAGAAGGATTACAAGCAGAGGCACAACAATGTTACACACATTGTATACTGGGAATTGTGTGGGAAGTTTGGGCTGCAGAGATCTGAGAAATGGTATGAGCACAAGCCTAAGGCAGTGCTGGAAAATGCAAGTGAGAAGCTCCTTTGGGACTTCAGTATTTAATGTGATGATAATATCATGGCAAGAAGACCAGATCTGATACTGGTAGATAAAGAAAGAAAGCACTGCCTCTTGATTGACACTGCAATACCAGGAGATGACAGGGCTACAGTGAAGGAGGATGAGAAGGAAGAGAAATACCAGCCTTTGAAATTTGAAATAAAGCAGCTTTGGAAAATGAATAAAGTGGAAGTTATTCCAATTGTTGTTGGAGCCCTGGGTGTGGTTACAAAAAAGATTCAAAATTGGATCTCAAAGATTGGTGCTGAAATTGGGACTGAGTTGCTGTAAAAGACTGCACTCTTGGAAACAGCTAGAATTTTGAGAAGAGTAGTACAAATGTAGTAAGGAGTGTGAACTGCAGGACCATTGGTCATTTGTTATGACCCACTCCTGTATGTTAATTCTGATGACAAAAGATCAGTCTGAGTTTTAGGAATAATAATAATAATAATATAGCACCCCCTAGAGCAGAGGGGCTTAAAGGCCTTGTTCAAGGGCCCAAAAGTGGCAGCTTGGCAGTGCTGGGAATCAAACCTCACACCATGTAATCAATTTTTTTACCACCTCCCTGTAGTCAGCCTCATCATCCTTCCTGATACATCCAAATATCGCAGAGTCATCAGAGTATTTCTGAAGATGTCAGGATTTTGTCTGATAGCTGAAGTCCATGGTGTAGAGGGTAAACAGGAAGGGAGAGAGGATGGTCCTCTGTGGTGCCCCAGTATTTCTGACCACCTTATCTGCCACACATTGTTCTAAGCGTACATGCTGTGGCCTGCCAGTCACTCACATAATTGACAATCCAGGATACAAGGGGGACTTCCACATTCATCATCATCAGCTTCTCACCAAGATTCACTGGCTGTATGGTGTTGAAAGCACTGATGAATTCAAAGAAAATTATCCTCACAGTGCTCACCAGTTTGTCCAGGTGGGAGTAGGCACAGTTTAGCAGGTAGATTATGGAGTCCTCAACTCCAAGTCGGGGCTGGTTGGTGAACTGGAGAGTATCTAAGAATGATCTGACCATGGGCCACAGCTGCTCCAGAATGAGTGTCTCCAGGGTCTTCATGATGTGAGATCTCAAAGCCTGTAATCCTTAGAGCCTAGTTGCTTTTGAGGCATGACATTTTCCACATCATGGGGACTTTCTGAAGACTTAGGCTCATGTTGAAGACATGACAAAGCACTTCACATAGCTGTGGGGCACAGGCTTTGAGCACCCTGGGGCTGACATCATCAGTGAGTGGAAACTAGCCCTGATGGTGTCAGTATAAGTACTGTCAGTGAAAGAAAGCACAACTTTATTCATCACACACTTGTGAAATTCCTCTCTGCATTTAACCCATCTGAAGCAGTGAACACACACATGAGCAATGAGCACAGAGAGCACAATGAGTACCCAGAGCAGTGGGCAGCTATGCTAACAGCACCCAGGAAGCAGTTGGGAGTTAGGTGCCTTGCTCAAGGCCGTCCCATATTAACCTAACTGCATGTCTTTGAACTGTGGGGGAAACCAGAGCACCCAGAGAACATGCAAACTCCGCACAGAAAGGCCCTTGCCGGCCACTGGATTCGAACCCAGAACCTTCTTGCTGTGAGGCGACCATGCTAACCACTACACCACCGTGCCTCCCAAGGAAGACAACTAATAATCTTGCACTAAACCAGTGAAGCAGACCAAGATGGATGATGTTAGCATCATTCTGTTTATTTATACCCTGGTCTCTGTTTGGTTCATTGTCTTATATTTTTATCATTTATTCTTGTTGCTATTTCCATGTTCAGGTCCAAGCATGTGCTCTTTGTTTCACTGGCATTTCAATCCTTGTGCTCTTGAATACCAGCATTAGTTCCAACCAGTTAAAGACTCCAACAACTCCTGATGTGCATATAAAGTAGGGACATAACTCACAATCATTTTCATTTAAGGTACAACCAGTGAACACAATTTTTAACTCTACACATCCTGTGATGAAATTGGACAGCTCCATGTGTTCTTTGGAAATTTAGTTATCATTTATCTTTTTACCTGTGTTGAAGATTCCTCCACTTATTGTCACACATCTGCCAAGTTAAATGATAACGCTTGTCCCTCAGGATCTCAGCGATCATCTCCCAGCCTTGCTTTCACTTCATGACCAGGCTCTAAAATTTCCCTCTCAGAGATCTCCAGGATTCAATCAAAAGTATCACTGGAGCATGGGACCAACTATCTACTTTACACAGTAAACAAATGATAAGGAAACATCAAGGACAACTTACTTGAATCTAATGTAGGCAGCCAACATTGTGATTTCAGACTAAGACCTTGGAATATATTTTAGTAAATACCACACTACAAGACTCTGGAGTTGATACAAAGCGATCCAATATCTAAAATTATCTTGAATATTCTGACATTAATATGAAGGTAATGACAGCTTGCAAATGTTTACTTACTAACAGCATTTGATTCGTCCACTGTGACTATGTTCTCACTATAGTTTGACAACCTTGGATGTGTTTAGGTTAACTGAACCCAATTATCATTTAAATTTACTTCATTAGTTGATTGATCAACATTTTTTTACTGCAATAAAATCATTAGCGTTTATTCCCCCAAAAAAAGATCATTCATCATGACATCATCATTCTGTGTGTGTGTGTGTGTGTGTGTGTGTGTGTGTGTGAGAGAGAGAGAGATAATTATTTTTGCTCATTATGTTTGTATATCCTGTTGGTTTATGATGTGGAAGACATCATGCCTTGTCCCAGTGCCGAAGACGTCATGCCCAAGTGGCTCTAAGGATTACAGGCTTTGAGATCTCACATCATGAAGACCCTGGGGAGACTCATTCTGGAGCAGCTCTGGCCGATGGTCAGATCGTTCTTAGACCCTCTCCAGTTCGCCAACCAGCCCCGACTCAGAGTTGAGGACTCCGTAATCTACGTGCTAAACTGTGCCGACTCCCACCTAGACAAACTGGTGAGCACTGTGAGGATAATATTCTTTGAATTCACCAGTGCTTTCAACACCATACAACCAGTGCATCTTAGTGATAAGCTGATGATAATGAATGTGGAGGCCCTCTTGTATCCTGGATTGTCAATTATGTGAGTGACTGGCAGGCCACAGTATGTACACTTAGAACACTGTCTGATGGATAATGTGGTCAGCAGTATTGCACCACAGGGGACCGTCCTCTCTCCCTTCCGGTTCACCCTCTACACCATGGATTTCAACTATCAGACAGAATCCTGACATCTTCAGCAGTACTCTGATGACTCTGCTATATTTAGATGTATCAGGAAGGATGGTGAGGCTGAGTACAGTACAGGGAGGTGGTGGAAAATTTGATTACATGGGGGGAGGGGGTGTGAATGTGGCTCTGCCATAAGTAACCATCAGCATCCATCTGCAGTAACGTTCCTCTAAAACCTCAGCACTTTAAAGAACCCAGAGCTCGAGCAGCAAAACATAAAACCATAGCTGCTAGTACTGATTCAGCATTCCTAAGTGTGTGTGTGTGTGTGTGTGTGTGTGTGTGTGTGTGTGTGTGTTTTATTGAGATTATTATTTTTGCTCATTGTGCTTGTATATCCTGTTGGTCGATAAGAAACTGTATTTTAAGGAACATTTGGAGAATAGAAAATACTCTATACAAATCTTTGACAAACTATGAATGGATATGACCTGTTATTCAGAAGTGAGATGTGTTTCACGAGGTGCATGGCCTGATTAGGGCACAGATACAACCACAGACTCAAGTTCATCAACACCAGGAAGTACAGTATATCTTCAAAAGTTTAACTTGCAAATGTGGGTAAATTGACAAGTGAAAAAAAAAAAACGCCCCAGTGGTTCAGCATTCTGCACCAAACAAGTGCAAATAATATTCAAATCAGTTTCCAACAAATATCCACCAACATTGTCTGACTGCTCACAACTCCGAATCACAGAGGCAATGATGTTTCACAATCAATAATAATAATAATAATAATAATAATAATAAAGCAGGGCGGCACAGTGGTGTAGTGGTTAGCGCTGTCGCCTCACAACAAGAAGGTCCGGGTTCGAGCCCCGTGGCCGGCGAGGGCCTTTCTGTGTGGAGTTTGCATGTTCTCCCCGTGTCCGCGTGGGTTTCCTCCGGGTGCTCCGGTTTCCCCCACAGTCCAAAGACATGCAGGTTAGGTTAACTGGTGACTCTAAATTGAGCGTAGGTGTGAATGTGAGTGTGAATGGTTGTCTGTGTCTATGTGTCAGCCCTGTGATGACCTGGCGACTTGTCCAGGGTGTACCCTGCCTTTCGCCCGTAGTCAGCTGGGATAGGCTCCAGCTTTCCTGCGACCCTGTAGAAGGATAAAGCGGCTACAGATAATGAGATGAGATAATAAAGCACCCCCTGGAGCAGAGGGGCTTAAAGATCATAGGCAACAGTTTTTAATTTATGCACATTTGAAACTTTGTGTTAAAAAACTCTGTAATTTTCTTCTGGTCCCAAGAAGTATTGTTAATAAGTAATAATTAAAATAAGTTAGTGTGGATCGCAGCAAATTTCTGTTCGGCAATTTTTGTGACCACTCGGTGCGTGACGTCATTCAAGACAAACAAACCACTTGAGTCTAGTCCACTTCTGTTTACTTACATTGCCATTCGGCTTGAGTGCAGACGTGCATTCGGGAATTTCCAAAGAAAAACCATGCCTTATTGTTGTGCAGTGAACTGTAGCAACGGGACCGGAGAAGAGGCAGAGAGAGTGGATTGTGTGCATCAAGCAGTGTTGTTTTTGGCAGCCATTTTTGATTTAGTTTTAGTCTTATGGACGAAATGCTTATTAGTTTTAGTCACATTTTAGTCAATTCCATCCTTGATAGTTTTGGTCTAGTTTTAGTCGACGAAAACTAAAAGGGTTTTAGTCCAGTTTTAGTCATTCATTTTATTTGAAAAAATAATTATTTTAAAACATTAAATTAGGCCAATACAGAGATAGGAAATTGTAATCGAGGTTGACAGGTTGTGCATAACATACTCTCAAAACAGTCTCAAAACAAACTTGTTTCACTTGAATGTAAAAAGTATGTCAAATATTTGGGTTTAATAATCGATGACAATCTTTCTTGGAAGCCTCATATTGATTTTATTTGCAACAAGATAAGCAAGGTTGTCGGCCTTTTGGCCAAGCTTAGACATTTTATTCCACTACATACCCTTATGTCTTAGTTCTTGGGGACAGGCTTGTAAAACTCATATAAATAAAGTATTAATCCTACAAAAATGAGCTTTAAGATTAATCCATTGTGTTGATAATAGAGAAAGTGCCCTTCCATTGTTTTCCAAAACCAATATTTTACCAGTAAATCTTTTCTATGAATGCATTTCTAAATTAATGTATGACGTTGTTAAAGTGCACCCTCAAACATTTCTAAATTATTTTCTTCTATTTCTAGTATCCATTCTTATAACACTAGGTCATCTTACTCCAAGAACTTATATACTCCGTATTCTTGTACAAATCTACAAAAGAACTCATTTTCCCGTGTTGGTGTTAGGGTACGGAACCAGATTCCAACTTCTACAAGATCTTCATCTAAATTGTCGTTCAAGAAAAAAAAAGTCAGACACCACCTTTTTTCTGATTTAAGTAGATATGGATATGATGTTGACATCTCCAAACTCTTTCTTTCTACATAACTTTATTTCTATATATAATTAAGAGCTATATATATATATTTATTTTAGTTTTAACTTTAAATATTATTTAATACCATACATGAATTATTATCAGTATGACAAGTATACCTCTCTCTCTGTCTCTCTCTCTCTCTCTCTCTCTCTCTGTATATATATATATATATATATATATATATATATATATATATATATATATATATATATATATATATTTTCAATGTTATTGAATGATATATTACTGTACCTTTATATCGAATAACAAGTATTGTCTCCTTTTTTTTGTTACCAAATATTTGTTAATTTGTCAAGTATGTTTTATTTTCTTTTTCATACATATTTAAGTATTATATTAATTCATATAATTTTTTTTTGTAAACATGAGTCTGCCTTGATTAGCAGTGCGCTATTTGCAGACTCATGTAGTCTATTACATGTTTATATGTAATTGAAATAAAAGATTGATTGAAGTGTGCATGCTCTCTACATAAACACTGTCTAGTGCAGACATCCCAAGTCTTCCGGAAGTTCCAGGAGTCTCCCGCATATTGATAGTGGCTCCCTGATGCCTGCAAATTGGAGAATATCTCCCGGAATCTAGAGCAAGCGAGCAAGAGCGTGCACGCGAAACACTGATGTCTGCATCGCGCATATGACGGAGTGCGCGAGGGAGCGTGAGAGAGACTGCATGTGTGCCTGTTCATGTAGCGCATGCTAGACAAAGAGCATCCTGATTGGGTTACAGACATCCAAACTCATTTCAGGGAGGTGTCATGACCCCTCCCCCCCTCGCTGATGGGAAAAACATAGATTTACATAGAAGACTTACGGAAGCGTATTAGGGCCACTTGGAGAAATTTTTTTTTCTAAATTCCGAGATTAAAAGTCAGAAATTTCAAGAAAAAACTCGAAATTCCGAGATTAAAAGTCGAAATTTTCGAGAAAAAAGTCGAAATTTTCGAGATTAAAAGTCGAAATCTTCGAGAAAAAAAGTCGAAATCTTCGAGATTAAAAGTCGAAATCTTCGAGATTAAAAGTCGAAATTTTCGAGATTAAAAGTCGAAATCTTCGAGATTAAAAGTCGAAATTTTCGAGAAAAAAAGTCGAAATTATGACATACAAAGAACGCATGCTCTAACTGCTGCCATGGCAACGAATGGCCACCGGAAAGGGAAGTCGTGGAAACTAAGTGGCTGCCAACCGGCCTGGCCCTGAACATGTGAACTTAGCGACGTTGACTCTGAATGCAAGACACAAGGGATGCAGTTGAAAGGTAAGATTATCATTCTGTTCTGTTTGATGTGACATTGCATTGCGAATATGGTTAAGGGTACGCAATATCAATTAGGATCAGAAGTGACACTTACTACCATGCAGGCTGCATGCTACAACCACAAGGCGTACTGCTAGTTTAGAAACCTGGACATGACTCTACCCTTAGTAGCCGATCATGTCCGAGTGCTAAACGTTTGTGCGTGCAGTGAAACGACACACTTGGTGTCCGTATAATGACTGCAGAAACCCGTTTCATCTAGCGAGTATTGCTAATATTATGCTAACGCCACTACAGTAGGCCTGAGCCTCGTCTGTAGAGCAGAAGGGTTTCCAAGTCACCTCTAATATTTCAGTCTAGAGACATCAAACATATAATTTGCCTCGGCAAGCTAGATGAATAATTCCACTTGTACCTACCTGAAGTGTCATGAGTCCAGGAGTTAAATTCCTATTAAACGTTTTCTGGTGAGATTAGCCCACTGAATTGTTTTCGTTTTGGATTAATTGGCTATGAAAGTAGTTTAATCAAGGAAGATAACGTTAGCCTAAATTTGGGCTCAGCATGGGATGACTTTTGATGTTATCAGGGAAGCCTGTGGGGATAAGATGGAACAGGCATATCTGTCCATACAATGTGATAGTAAAATATTGTGATTTCTACAGAAAGTATCATATGTGAACATTCTGTTATGACTTTTCTCAGTTTAACGCACTGATTTTCATATTTTCCTGTATGAAGTAGTGTTATCACACATGAAAATTAAATACATGATGTCAGAAGCACTTTGCAAATATTATCTGGTGCTACTCAAATTCTTCAGTGTTATAATTTAATGCACTTGATCTGAGAATTCATAATGTATATATTTATTGTCGATTGATTCCAGCATCATAAACCTAATGACAGATGACCAGCTAAGGGAATATCTGCCTTCCTATGGTGACCGACTGGCTGTTTTTGGATACTGCAGACGGAAGGAAAAAGAACCCAGAAGTCACAAGTCAAAGGTCTTTGAGCGGCTTAAAGCAAAGATTGCAGGGAAAAAAAGCTGATCGTGTGTCTGAGAGTGAGTGTCAAACCACAGCAAGAAATGCTCAGAAGAATGAGAGAAAAATTGAATTGGGATGGTTGCATTTAAGGAAAGGGGAATTTGTGCAGGTACGAACCAAAAAAGGAGGTGGAACCAGAAAAATGAGTGTTCAGAAGGAAAGTAAAAAATCAGACTTGATTGATAAAGCTGTGCAGTTGTTTTTTCCAGGTGGAAGAAATGCAGACGGGAAGCTCGATGATTTTGACTGTGAGTTAACTGACTTTCAGCAGCATTCACTAGATGTTAGTGTCACCGCCTTGTTGACCACTTTTTTTTTTTTGTATTTTGTTTTTGAGTTTACTTTACACACTTTAAGTGGCATGAACTTTAAGTGGTATGCTGCAGAGAATTGTGAATACCTGTTGTGTGCTTTAAGGACAACAAAATGCCTTCTAATAATGGATTAGGCCTGCTGTTGTACTGTTGTTGTTTTGTGTGCCTGGGAAGAGTTATCAGCAGAAAATTCCAGTTATCTTTATAAATAATTTCAGATGAGATGTCATGGATTTTAGTCAGAATTACCAATGTATGACTACTTGTTTACATTTCTCATGGCAACCACTGTTTTACTCCATACAGTTGCTGTTTACAAAAAAAATTACTTTTGAAGGCTTTCTTCTGTAAAGATTTTAAGGTGGCATTACAGTTCCAATGAAATTATATAGTTTTGCATTCTTTGTATTGTGATCTTTTAAATATCTGAATAAATAATTCAGTTAAAACTTGTTCGGATTTTGCATTTTTATTCATATTTGCAAATGTTGAATGGCAGAACAAAATAACTTGACTGCTAATACATTTGATGTGAAAATAAGAAGCTACATCTTTTAACCTCCTAGGGCTTAGCGGTCACATGCGTGGACAGCACTTTATGGAAATTCGGAACAAGAATCCACATATGTGGACATACTTTTTCTCTAAAAGTACATCTTATCAAAAGATGATGCTTAGTTTTTATTCTAAATCAGGTTCTAATAAGCCCAAATAGCAAAGAGAAATAAAAAATGCAAGTAAAAAAACAGCTTGGGCCTTAGGAGGTTAAAGCAGGTATTACAAGTAAAAAAACATTTTAATTGGCAATCAGTTAAACTGCAATATTTCAAATTGTGAATAAAATGGGCAAAGGAAAAAACAAAAAGACATCTCTGAAATGGCCTGTGCCTGTTGAGGTATCCACGACCATGGCAACCTTGACATCATGTGTATGTGTATCTTGTTGTGGATGTTACGGGATGCTTGAATACAGTACTATCTCATCTTACAACAGGTGACAAGACCGTGTCCAATAAAATTAATGATTTACACCAAGATCATTGTTTATCAGCTGTCCGAGTGTGAGATACAGGTTAACTGTTTCAAACACATTTGTTAATGACAGATTATGCTCTGACATTAGGTCCACACAAATGTGAAACATCATCACATGGAAAGTCTTTGAACATACACTCTTCAAGGCAGACTTCAACTTTCTCCAGGTCCACATTCTGCAAATAGTCTCTGCCTCCGTACAGCTGAGGGACTGCATGTCATATGGAGGGACTCCATGAGGTGAACGACAGTTGTGGACTTGATGGACTCTGTGGTCATTCCAAGTCGTTACAACCCCATCAACTTCTTCCTAGAGATCAGACATAATATTCAGTATATAAATTCTGTATTACAGTTTCAGTAACAGTATCCTGATTATTTAAGATGGAGGGGTTGAAATGGTTTCATTTGGGTGGGAGAGGGGGTGGGCACAATACAAACAAACCAGGAGCAGGGGTGTTGAAGTGGGAGGCAAAGTGGGATTCATTATCCAGGACCCAGTAGTAGGGGCCCTGGGCTAGGGATGGGACGTTTTTTTAGGCCGAGGCACTATTGTGTAATGCCATGTGTAACAAATTCTCAGATCAAGTGCATTAAATTATAACACTGAAGAATTTGAGTAGCACCAGATAATATTTGCAAAGTGCTTCTGACATCATGTATTTAATTTTCATGTGTGATAACACTACTTCATACAGGAAAATATGAAAATCAGTGCGTTAAACTGAGAAAAGTCATAACAGAATGTTCACATATGATACTTTCTGTAGAAATCACAATATTTTACTATCACATTGTATGGACAGATATGCCTGTTCCATCTTATCCCCACAGGCTTCCCTGATAACATCAAAAGTCATCCCATGCTGAGCCCAAATTTAGGCTAACGTTATCTTCCTTGATTAAACTACTTTCATAGCCAATTAATCCAAAACGAAAACAATTCAGTGGGCTAATCTCACCAGAAAACGTTTAATAGGAATTTAACTCCTGGACTCATGACACTTCAGGTAGGTACAAGTGGAATTATTCATCTAGCTTGCCGAGGCAAATTATATGTTTGATGTCTCTAGACTGAAATATTAGAGGTGACTTGGAAACCCTTCTGCTCTACAGACGAGGCTCAGGCCTACTGTAGTGGCGTTAGCATAATATTAGCAATACTCGCTAGATGAAACGGGTTTCTGCAGTCATTATATGGACACCAAGTGTGTCGTTTCACTGCACGCACAAACGTTTAGCACTCGGACATGATCGGCTACTAAGGGTAGAGTCATGTCCAGGTTTCTAAACTAGCAGTACGCCTTGTGGTTGTAGCATGCAGCCTGCATGGTAGTAAGTGTCACTTCTGATCCTAATTGATATTGCGTACCCTTAACCATATCCGCAATGCAATGTCACATCAAACAGAACAGAATGATAATCTTACCTTTCAACTGCATCCCTTGTGTCTTGCATTCAGAGTCAACGTCGCTAAGTTCACATGTTCAGGGCCAGGCCGGTTGGCAGCCACTTAGTTTCCACGACTTCCCTTTCCGGTGGCCATTCGTTGCCATGGCAGCAGTTAGAGCATGCGTTCTTTGTATGTCATAATTTCGACTTTTTTTCTCGAAAATTTCGACTTTTAATCTCGAAGATTTCGACTTTTAATCTCGAAAATTTCGACTTTTAATCTCGAAAATTTCGACTTTTAATCTCGAAGATTTTTCTCGAAGATTTCGACTTTTTTTCTCGAAGATTTCGACTTTTAATCTCGAAAATTTCGACTTTTTTTCTCGAAAATTTCGACTTTTAATCTCGGAATTTCGAGTTTTTTCTTGAAATTTCCGACTTTTAATCTCGGAATTTAGAAAAAAAAAATTTCTCCAAGTGGCCCTAATACGCTTCCGTAGGGAGGTGTCATGACCCCTCCCCCCCTCGCTGATGGGAAAAACATAGATTTACATAGAAGACTAGATGCCTCACCGCGTATTCCAGAACGTCCGCACAGGGCGGCCATCTTACCACAGGCAAGCTTTTCCACAGAATTTGCGGTACACTGAGGTAAACTGAGGTAAGACCATTGAGGTGCTTAAATGTTTATACTCTTATCTCGCTGAAATTTTGACGTATATTCAAATGGTTTGATTACTTAAAACATTATTAATGTGGTTGTAATTCTGGGTGCTTGAACATGCTAAAATCGTACCTTTTCTCTTCAAAAACGACTTACTGCAGCTTTGTCAAAGTTGTGTTTCATGCTAGGCTAGCTCGCAGCACCAAGTAATTTTACATGGAAGGTCATGAGATAATATTTTCAATAACTGAAGTTGCACTTGCACATGGTTTTCATTTTCGGGTTGGTTAATTTAAAACAACTTACATTATGATTTCTAGAGGAAATTAAATTACTGACTGTGACGAGATGCCAGATTTCTGCGCGGCTTTTGGTTGCTCGAACCGGCGATGTCTGGAAAGTAGGGCACGCGGGATCACCTTTCACCAGTAAGATAATACATCATTTTTTTAAGGATAATCGGTAGCGTTATTTACTTAGTGAAATAATGTCCAATACAGTTCCTGATATGAGCAGCCAGGCTTTTTTTGTCACAAACTACCGTGAGTCGCTGTCACTGTTTTATACTATTACTTACTCGGGCAGTGCATTTGTTATTATGCTATGATGTGAGTTTACATTTGTTATTATGCTATGATGTGAGTTTACATTTGTTATTATGCTATGATGTGAGTTTGCATTTGTTATTATGCTATGATGTGAGTTTACATTTATTATGCTATGCTGTGAGTGCATTAGGTTTTTGAGGTGAAGTATTTCTGAAGTTTCAGAAGTGAGTAAGCTGTTTATTTAACTTTAGCTTCCCCTACGGCCCTATCACATGTAAAAATATTTTCACTAAAAATTGGAAATAAATTGTATGGTTATTTGTCCTAAGGCCGCAGTTATCCATAAGTATGCAGTGTTAGGCTTCTCACAGCAGAGGAATTTCAGCATGTATTTTTTTTAAAACATAAAATGATTATTCATCATTAATATCATAAATACATACTTCCGTTTGTTTTTTTTATATAACAAACCAAACCGTTTGAATATCGATTGAAATTTGAGGAAGTTACGGTCATCTGAAAAGTACATATCGCTACCAACACAATGTAATGGGTAAGCCAGCTGTCTGAGGTAAGATGGCCGCCATGTGCGGACGTTCGACTTCGTTGACGGGCAACGGGGACGAGGCATCTAGTCTTCTATGTATATCTATGGGGAAAAAAGTCATGCGTCACGACACCTCCCTGAAATGAGTTTCTGCAGGCTGGGATGTCTGCTAGTGTGCATGCTCCATTGTTCACAGACTTGTGTTTCTGCCTCCGTTTAACATGTCGCAATATATTAAGGCACAGCAACAGGTCTGAAAAACTACATTTCCCCCTGTATGTTTCACAGTAACTCAAATATGGATCAATATATGACAAAGCATTCAGTTGCTGTCCCACCAATAATCCCTGCAGGACAAGTTTTACTCATGACATGTTAATTGAATTTAAGTTAGCTTAACCAAGCCAACTTTAGCATGAAGCTAGCGGTCCCATTCATTTTCTCCAGGTCACAGTGTTTTGGAAAACTTCATAGGAAATTCATCACAGCCCGATTGTTGAGTGACATTAACCAAAGCTAGCAAACGTATGCATGATCTGTTAAGGACTTCTTGTAACGTTAACTTACCGTCGCAGAAATAGCAGCATGGTGAGCTTTAGATGACTCTTGAGGTCGGTCATATTCTTGCCACATAGTTTATAGCCACAGCGTGTACCTCTGTCTCCCACTACAAGGCATTCCATTTTATTTCTGCTGGATTATGTGTAAAGTATGTCCATAAGTCATCATGTCTTTTCCGCCCACCAAGCCCTTGTGCTGGCGTTGCCGCCGCCATGGTCCATGCACTGTGCCTGGTGGGCGTGGCCAAACAAGGACAGGATGCAGTGCATTGCTGATATTTTCAGCATTTGGCAGACAGGTTGCATGCACCGTTGGAGGAAACGCCATGCATTTTGATAGTCCCACTAACATTTTTGTCCCGTCTCATCTCATCAATGAAAACAACAGATACATCTCATCATATTTTCATGATCAAAGAGTTATGTTTAGCTCGTCACTGTCTCGTTTTAGTCATGAAAAAAAGGTGCGTTAACGAAATCATTTCATCATCGTCATCGTTAATGAAAACAACACTGGTATCAAGCGAGAGGGTTGGCTTTTTCCGAAAGAGGAGAAGAGACGGAGCGAGTGCATTGTGCGCATCAAGCGAGAGGGTTAGCTTTTTCCAAAAGAGGAGACGAGGCGGAGAAAGTGGATTGTGCGCGTGAAGCGAGAGGGTTGGCAGCCAGGTAAATACACCACTCTGTGTTCCGATCACTTCGACGACAATTCATTTTTTGAAGAATCCCCATCTGTTGGAGAGTTTAGGTGTCAGTGTCAGACAGAGAAGGCTCAAACCTGATGCTGTTCTGACAAAATTCAAGCACAAAATCAAGCAGTCAAAGAAGAAATGGACCAGCAACGCTCAAGCAAAAAGAAGATTGGAGGGAAAAAATTTTACCGTTTTCATTTAAATGCTCGGTAGTTGAAAAAAAAAATTGATAGACGAGATGAGATGTCAGGCCCAATATATTGACACGGGGAAATACCGCAGATGGCAGGCTAATGTGGCCTACTGGCACACTGTCAAGTAATCATTACTTATATCCACTATGGCTTCGCAACGGCTATAGGTTCATACATACTGTATATGGTTTCACCTCTCGGTATTCAATTTGGAGAGTTCCTACTTCAAAATCGCGATTGCTTTCAGACATTTTACATAACCTCTCACGACCAAAGTCCGTACACGTTTGCTCGGTTCGCAAGTAAACACAGAACTGCTCCCAGCCTGTTTGCCTTGAATGATGTCACGACGACTGTCCCCTGGAAGTAAAAGTGTGTGTGAGATGTAAACAAACCTTCAGAACTTGCGCAAACCAGTATATTTAGTATATATAGCACACCACCCTGCCCCCCCTTCAGCATCTGACATGTCACCCTCACAGTTTCCCCCGCAACACACACACACACACTCTCAACGTTCATTAACACACTGAACTCAGGAACTGCACATTTCACTTTACCTTGCTCATTTGCACTATTCTGCACTACCTCATCTTAACAGCTATTAGTTTATTGTTTATACTGTTTATTTCATGTTTACCTGCTATACCTCAAGTGCCCTTGACTGTTTATTTGCTCCAATTTATATGTGCATGTGTGTGTGTGTGTGTGTAATATATATATATATATATATATATATATATATATATATATATAAAATCAGTGGCGGCTGGTAGTCTTTCAAACAGGGGAGGCTGGTCGGTTACGATATTTCCAGATTTTAAAAGAAAAAACACATCAATTTTGCCCATACTCTTGCCTCTGATCTGGCTGATTGTTGGCAGGGTCACAAACTGTGAAATAACAGGTTCTTTTGGCCCATTAGCCTACTGTCCAATATACATGATGGTGGTGTTGGGGGCAGTATATTTTAACATTTTATATTTTAAAATTGTGGCATGTTGTTTAAAAATTGACCTCGGCTGTGTTTTTGTTTAAAAATGTTTTCCAAATTGTAGCGGTGTTTAATTCATATCCAGAAAAACATATATTCCAATATAATATACTCAGCATAAACATTTTAAATAGATTCTATATTTTTGGTCCATCCATGACATATTACTAAAGTAGCCTATTTACTGTTGTTGATGTGGGTCACTTGCTGTTAGCCAATTCACTTTCTCATAACAGGAGAGCTGAAAGGAACGAGTATTATTCCCTACCTTTTTCACCAAGTCAGTTTGAGGCGTTGGTCTACCCTGCTCTTTAATTTTAATTTTTTCCTCGAAAGGAAGACTGGCAAATGGCTTCGCCAAAATTAAATCAGCAATGCTTGGCATCCGCTTGGCATCTTTCTTGCTAGCTGACTAGCCCCCTCAAGTTCAAGTTCAGTCACTCAAATAAACGAAATTTCTGGAACTAAGATAGCAAACTTGACAACACTATATTTACACTTTATTTACAATGAAAATATATACAAACTAAAAAAGCTGGTAGAAACCGTATGTAATGAATGAAATCGAAATGTAAGCTGATCTCTTACAATACACCACAGCACTTGTGAATCCGCATGGGACTGAACTGATGTTGCCAGATACTGTTGACGTTATCCAGCCCAAAATATGTTCAAAACCCGCCAAAATGCACTTAAAACCACCCAATTGGGCGGGAAACCCCCCAATCTGGCAACACTGTACCGCTGCCTGTCTATAGTTGAAACGAGCTGTCAATTAAAGAAAATATCCGGCCGCTTTCACCAATCACCAGTCTCCTCGCGGAAACTGCCATGTCCCTCCCATGTGAGGCTTGGAGTCCATGGGCGGGCGTTTTCGCAGTATTTGTCCAATAACCGTCTTGCATTTTGAGATTGAAAAGCGCAGAGCTCCCAAATGCCGTTGAAGTCCACTGAGGCTGGGAGTCCGTGAGACTCCGTGGGCAGGCATTTTCGCAGTATTTGTCCAATAATCGTCTTGCATTTTGAGATTGACAAGCACATAGCTCCCAATCCACTGAGGCTGGGCTGCATCGCGCTGTCACGAGGGGGAAAAACTCACGCACACATTAAAGTTATAGGGGAATGATTTCGCACTGTAGTTGGGTTGAGCACATATATTTCTTTGATTCTGGATCTGAAATAGCAATGTTATAAGATCGGCTATAACATAAGCCTAGCGCAATTCATCCTACATGATGTTCATCATTTTTAGAGGAGGCTGAGCCTCCCTCATTGTCTTAGAGCAAACGCCCGTGATATATATATGAGTGTTTAGTCTATGTCTACTTCTTATCTAGAGTGTTTATACTGTTTATATTGATTATTTCAATTATTCTATTTTTATTTATTGCATTACCTGTTTGCACCGTGGGTCAGTGAGGACTGAAATTTCATCTGTGCTGTATGTCGAGCATGTATAGCATATTTGACAATAAAGTTGACTTGACTTGACTTGATATTTTAACTGTTTTATTCAATTTTAGGATGCAAATTAGACACCAGGAAGATTGAATTGCTTTTTGGGTCATTCTTCTAGAAAATAAAGTTGATATTCTATATCCCACCTCCGACCCTTGCCTATGACCTTTAAGGGCCTTGTTCAAAGGGCCAACATTGGCAGCTTGGCAGTGCTGGGGCTCAAACCTCACACCATGTCATCTAATCTCACAAGTAGACTATGGAGTCCTCAACTCCTAGTCAAGGTTGGTTGGCAAACTGGAGAAGGTCTAAGGGCTGGACCTGCTCCAGAATTAGTCTCTCCAGGGTCTTCATGATGTGAGATCGCAAAGCCTGTAATCCTTAGGGCCACTTGGGCATGGCATCTTCAGCATTGGTATGAGGCATGACATCTTCCACATCATGGGGACTTTCTGAAGACTTAGGCTCACGTTAAAGACATGATGAAGCACTCCACATAGCTATGGGGCACAGGCTTTGAGCACCCTGTGGCAGACACCATAAGGACCACCAGCAGTTTCTGTGAGTGGAAACTAGCCCTGATGGTGTCAGCCTGAGTACTGTGCCAGTGAGGGGAAGGCAACTAATAATCTTGCAATAAACCAGTGAAGATGCAATGAACCAGACCAATACAGATGATGTTGTACATCATTCTGTTGATTTAAACCCTGGTAACCATGTGGTTCATTGGCTTGCATTTGTTGTTTTTCTTGTTCTTATTTCCATGTTCACGTCTGTGGCAGCAGGGGCATGGTCGAACATCAGCTGTGAATGGCTAATTACTGGCTCTCTATTAATGTGTGTCTCTGTATGTCTTGGAAACAGCCAGGAACAAGAGAGAGAGAGACCTGTGACACCCTGATGCATGTGTGTAGTGTGTTTATGTGTCCTTATAAGTCACTGAAAGTGCAAAAATAAAAAGAACACATCTGTTCTGAAACCTGCTTCCAGTTCCTTTGTTTCTCCAAAGTCAGAGACTGGTTACACTGGTGCCAAAACCTGTGACTGAGGAACAAACGCTGCTATAGAGTCCAAACCAATCAGAGAGCTCCTCCAAATGCTCGCCAATGACCAACAGCACCAGCAGCATGCCCTTGTTACACTGTCAGTAGATTAGGGGCAGTACAGCACTTCTGGGCTCTGTTCACATCCCAGGCAGAAGGCCGGCAGGTGATCCGGAGCTGGATCCAGTCAATGGGTGCTCCAGCGGTCATCCCTGCAGCCAGCATGCCCATCCAACTGGTCAAGATGGGGCTGCAGGACAACCCCGATGTCTTCCTTGTGCTGTCTGAGCATGTCACAGAGGCTAGCTCAGACCCGGCGCCAGACACGGACTGACGGACGGGCCTTGAATTGCTTTGGGGGGGCACACATTTTATACGCCAAGCCAGGGCAACACAACTGTTTCTAGCAACCCAGGAGAGCAGCACAGACGTGACGAGTTAAATATTCTAAGAAACCTATAAAGCAACCAAAACAACTTTCCAGAATGTATCAAACATTGCTCAGCATATTAAAAGGTGTTTTTTTTTTGCTCCGCTGGCCTCACAACACACAAAGCTGATTTCTATCTACCGGAAGATGTCGTGATATGATCCCGTCCAGCAATAAAATGTGATTGGCTGAGACAGCTGCTGATTTACCCAGATACCATTTGAAGAAAAAATGCGATTGGTCGGTTGGTTCATTCCATGACATTAACCCATTGGTTCACCAAGAAATATTAGTCCATGTTTATAGCAATGATCCAGAAATTATTACTAGTGTTTCTGTACTCACGGATAATAATGAATGAACCGATCAGCCGATTTCGAATAGTTTCAATACATTTTAAATTGAGCACATTTTTCTTTATTATTGTTATACTGAAAAACTTTGACTTGTAGTTTACGTTTTTTTTTTGAGGGGGAAAAAAAACAAAGAAGAAGAAGAAGCTGTGACGGGCTCCTATCAGGCCAAGTGCGGTCACTCGCCGGCCACTTTCAGGCATCTTTTTCGGATTAGTGAGACCAGACCCTCTGAACATGAATGGGGAGATATCAATACTGGACTCTGTGAAAACTAACGGTCGCGAAGAGCATATGATTGAAATCGCCATGAAAAGTTGATTATACTTGAGTGTTAGGTTGGTTCTCATGACTCAGAAAAAGCTTTAAAATCCACTTTTCTCATGGATTATTTTGACACTGCGCAGGCGCAGTACTTCTATAACGGCAGGAGAGGGACAGCGGAGCACGAAGCTGCAAGATGATTGGAAAGCTGTTGGTTCAGATCGACATATGATTGGTTGTTGGCAGTGGAACATGCGGGATATTTGCAGACCCGTACTGCCGTCAGAGACGATTGATTAGAATGTTTGCTGCCGTTACGAACTGTCCCCATTCATTTCTATGGACGATTTCTTCAGTGACCTGTCTCCTATGAAAAAAAGTCTCTGCTCTGGGTTCTAGCAGGGCGGGCCCACATGAGTCTCAGGGCGGGCACAGCCCCCTAAGGCCCGCCCATGGCGACGGGCCTGGGCTAGCTCAAGGCTAAATTCACAGTGGGCACTTTATCTATTGCCCCTCCTGTCAGGGAAGTCCAGCGTGTGACTTGGCAGCTCCCGGCCACCAGCATGCTGATACAGCTCAGTACTGGTCATCTAAAAGACACACAGACACATGTTAATAGACAGCCAGTAACTAGACACAGTAACGAGACTTGTCCATTGCTACGTGCTGGACCAAGCTGACTCCTCGCCATTCACAGCTGACACTCAACTACTGTATTAAACGTACATTCATGTCAACTACTGCACAGAGCTTTATAAATGATCTCTCAGAGTTATCAACTTTGAGTCACTGTCAGCCCCTGCAGAACTTGATCAGGCAACTGAATGCTTAGAGTCAACATTCTGCCATACCTTAGATAATGTAGCTCCTCTAAAAAGGAAAATGGTCAGAGACAAAAAAAATTAGCACCCTGGTATAATGATGACACTCGCACATTAAAACAGACCACTCGAAAATTGGAATGTAAATGGCGTCAAACAAAATTGGTAGTGTTCAAATTAGTGTGGAAGGAGAGCTTCCTGAAGTATAGAAAAGCTCTTAGTGCTGCGAGATCAACATATCTCTCCTCCCTAATAGAAGATAACAAAAATAATCCTAGATTCCTATTTAATACTGTAGCAAAATTAACCAGGAACAAGTCCACTATAGACACATGCACACCTGCAGTATGTAGTAGCAACGACTTCATGAATTTTTTGAATGAGAAAATTGAGACTATCCAACAAAAATTCAAACTACTAATTTAAGATCAGACAATGTAAGGGACCCTGTAGTTAACAATATAACTGTATCAGATCAGCAATTAGAATGTTTTACTCCCCTAAAAGAAACTGAATTACTTTCATTAATCTTGGCATCAAAAGCCTCAACTTGTGTACTAGATCCCTTACCCACACGTCTATTCAAACAGATAATACCTGAAGTAATTGAACCGCTTCTAAAAATAATAAATTCTTCTCTTATGATTGGCTATGTACCCAAATCCTTTAAACTAGCAGTTATCAAACCCCTGATTAAAAAACCTGACCTTGATCCCTGTCAGTTGTCCAATTATTGGCCAATATCAAACCTCCCCTTTATCTCCAAGATCCTTGAAAAAGCTTTGTCACGGCAGTTATGCTCATATTTACATAGGAATAACATCCATGAATTGTATCAGTTAGGATTTAGACCTAATCATAGCACAGAAACAGCTTTGGTTAAAGTAGTAAACGACCTAATGTTGGCATCTGATTATGGCTGTGTCTCGCTGCTTGTGTTGCTTGACCTTAAGGAAGAAGAAACCTTTATTTGTCACATGCACACTTTCAAGCACAGTGAAATTCATCCTCTGCATTTAACCCATCTGAAGCAGCGAATACATGCACACACCCAGAGCAGTGGGCAGCCACACACAGCGCCTGGGGAGCAGTCAGGGGTTCGGTACCTCGCTCAAGGGCACCTCAGCCCAAGGCTGCCCCACATCAACCTAACTGCATGTCTTTGGACTGTGGAGGAAACCAGAGCACCCGGAGGAAACCCACGCAGACATGGGGAGAACATGCAAACTCCACACAGAAAGGCCCTCGCCGGCCGCTGGGTTTGAACCCGGAACCTTCTTGCTGTGAGGTGACCGTGCTAACCACTACACCACCATTCCACCCTTTGTGCAGCATTTGATACCATTGATCATTCCATTCTTCTGGATAGACTAGAAAATGTTGTGGGAGTTAAGGGAATGGCCCTCTCTTGGCTCAGCTCTTATTTTACTGATCGCTATCAGTATGTTGATATAAATGGTGATATTTCTAGATGTACTAAGGTAAAGTTTGGTGTTCCACAAGGTTCTGTCTTGGGTCCACTGCTTTTTTCTTTATATATGTTACCTCTGAGTGATTTTGATTGGGAGCCAGTGCAGTGTGGATAAGACAGGGGTGATGTGGTCATATTTTCTAGTTCTAGTAAGGACTCTTGCTGCTGCATTTTGAACTAACTGGATAGATCCGTGGGATCCATGGGTCCATATTATTCATAAACATTGTATTAGTTTTCACTCTTATGTTGATGACACACAGTTGTATGTTTCTGCAAAACCTGATGAGAGACACCAGCTTAATAGAATTGAGGAATGTGTGAAGGACATTAGACACTGAATGCTTATTAATTTCCTTCTGCTTAACTCTGACAAGACTGAAGTACTTGTACTCGGACCACATGCAGCTAGAAGTAAGTTTTCTGATTCCACAGCAACTCTGGATGGCCTTTCTGTTTCTTCACGTGCAGCACTAAAAGACCTTGGAGTGATTATTGACCCCAGTCTTTCATTCGAAACTCACATTGATAATATTACCCGGATAGCTTTATTTCATCTCAGAAATATTGCTAAGATAAGAAATTTAATGTCACTACGAGACGCAGAAAAACTAGTTCATGCTTTCGTTACCTCCAGGTTGGATTATTGTAATGCCTTACTGTCTGGATGTTCCAATAAGTGCATAAACAAGCTCCAGTTAGTTCAAAATGCAGCAGCAAGAGTCTTTACTAGAACTAGAAAATATGACCCCATCACCCCTGTCTTATCCACACTGCATTGGCTCCCAATCAAATTTCGTATTGATTAGAAAATACTACTATTGACCTTTAAAGCACTGAATGGTCTCACACCACAGTACCTGAGTGAACTTCTGGTCCTCTATGACCCGCCACACCTACTTAGATCAAAAGGTGCAGGCTATCTGCTGGTACCTCGTATAGTAAAGGCTACATCAGGGGGCAGAGCCTTTTCTTACAAAGCCCCACAGTTATGGAACAGCCTTCCAAGTAGTGTTCAGGAATCAGACACAGTCTCAGTGTTTTAGTCTAGGCTGAAAACATATCTGTTGAGTCAAGCCTTTTGTTAATGGTGCTTATGAGGTAAAGGTGTAGATCTGGAGGGTCCTCAGACAGAGTGCTTTGGTAAACTGGGATATGGGATATATTAAAACTGTTAAAAATGTTATAATCCCAAATGAACTGACTGAAACTATCACATCATATTTAACTTTCTGCGAGAGTACCGTCATTCAGACAAAGACTGCACGAATTTACCCCAATAATAAAACATGGATAACGAGAGACTTAAAAGAATGCATAATACAGAAAAAGCAAGCTTTTGCCAAGGGTAATGCAGAACTTGTGAGAGAAAAAAGATGTGAATTGAGAAGCAAATTGCAGAAGGCTAGGTTGGAATACAAAAATAAAGTGGAGAAGCAATTTTCTTCTGGCAATGCCAAAACTGCATGGGCAGGTTTAAATCAAATGATGGGGAGGGAAACAAAACAAGGAGGTACCCCTACTGGCCCGCCCCCCACCCTATCTATTGCAAATGACTTGAATGTTTTCTACAGTAGATTTGATAAGACAGACTTCAGTACTGAACGGCAGGAGGTGTGTAAAACTGTCCCAGAATACAGCTCAATCAATCTGACTGAACATGAAATCCTTTCAAACCTGACCCGTATTAAGCCTAATAAGGCCCCCGGTCCTGATGGTTTGAGAGGTAAAGTCCTTAAGTTCTGCTCTCACCAGCTAAAGCAGCGGTCCGCAACCACCGGTCCGCGGACCGGTACCGGTCCGCGAGACATTCCGAACCGGGTCGTGACATTGGGGGGAAATGCCAAAAAAAGGGGGGGATTTTTTATATATAAAAGAGAGAGAGAGAGAGAGAGAGAGAGAGAGAGAGAGAGAGGTGTAAATAAAACATGGGTTCAGTTCATGTTAGATAAGTATACATGGACGCTGCATAGCCTATTGCATTCGGAGGCCGATAGCACATTTTATTTTTTTCAATCATGATGACTGTCTGACCCGCCCTTAACACGTAGGCTATTTTCCCACAGCGCTGCCTCAGATCAGCTCAGTTCTCACGGTCAGCGACAGTGTATATTAGCTACAATGAGCAAGAAGCAGCAAACGTCCTTAGAAAGTTTCTTTGGTTTGGGTAAGGGTGAAAAGAGGTCCAGCATCGATGACAATAATGATCCCGGAAGCAACCCAAAGAAAAAGAAGGGATCTTTCAATAGGAGATATGATGATTCCTACCTAAAATTCGGCTTTACACAGACCGGTGACTCGCATGCTCCTAATCCGTTGTGTGTGGTGTGCGGGGACAAGCTGTCGAATGAGTCTATGAAGCCATCAAAGCTCATTCGACACCTTGAAACTAAACACCCCACACTTAAAAATAAACCTCTTGAATTCTTTGAGCGCAAAAAGCAAGAGCAAGATTCACAAAAACTCATGCTAAAGACAACTACTTCTGTGAATGTGGCTTTGCTAAGAGCCTCGTACAGAGTGGCGTGTCAAATAGCTAAGTCAAAGAAACCATTCACTATTGGAGAAGAGCTAATTCTGCCTTCTGCCCAAGACATGTGCGACGAAGTGCTTGGGGAGGCAGCAGCCAAAAAGATAGGCTCGGTACCTCTTTCTGCCAGTACTGTGCAGAGGCGCATTAATGATATAGCGGAGGATATTGAGGCGCAGTTGTTGCAGAGGCTAAAAGGGTCGCCGTGGTTTGCAATTCAGGTAGACGAGTCCACTGATGTGGAAAACAGGGCAATACTTCTCGTTTTCATGCGGTACATTTTTGAGGAGGATGTTGAGGAGGATCTGTTGTGTGTGCTCTCCCTTCCAACAAACACCACAGGTGCAGAGTTGTTTCGGGCGTTGGATGGTTACGTGTCAGGGAAATTAGACTGGTCCTTCTGCATCGGTGTATGTACTGATGGGGCTGCGGCGATGACTGGGCGGCTGTCTGGTTTCACTGCGAGGCTGAGCGAGGTTGCACCTGACTGCGAACACACACACTGTGTCATTCACAGAGAAATGCTGGCCAGCCGTAAATTGTCACCGGAGTTGAATGCTGTATTGAACGATGTCGTTAAAATGGTCAACTTCATCAAAGCACACGCACTCAACACCCGGTTGTTTGAGCAGCTCTGCGAAGAAATGAATGCAGAGCACAAACGCCTTCTCTTGCACGCAGAGGTCAGGTGGCTGTCGAGGGGGAAGTCACTGGCCAGAGTGTTCGAGTTGAGAGAGCCTCTGCAGGCATTTCTGGCAGGAAAACAGTCTGATCTGGCTGCGCATTTCAGTGATGAACACTGGGTGTCAAAACTCGCCTACCTCTGTGACATTTTTGCTTTGCTTAATGAGCTCAACCTGACACTTCAGGGGAGAATGACGACTGTCTTTAAAGTAGCAGACAAAGTCGCTGCATTTAAAGCAAAGCTGGATCAGTGGGGGCATCGCGTAGACAAGGGTGTATTTGACATGTTTAATTTATTAGTGGGGCTATTGGGGGAAACGGAGCCAGCGCCAGCTCTATCACAGTTGGTTCGTGACCATCTCGTTGGGCTGTCGAAAGAATTCGACCGCTACTTCCCAGCCTCCCGAGATCCGCGTGATAAGAATGAATGGATCCGCAATCCATTTGCAAGAATTCCTGACCACCTGTCCGTTCAGGACGAAGCGCAGCTGATCGAGCTGGCAAATGACGGTGGTCTTAAGACTAAATTTGACCAAACAAACTCTCTGCCTGCGTTCTGGGTAAACGCCAAACGGGAATATCCGGAAATAGCCGTAAAAGCGCTCAAAACGTTGCTGCCCTTCCCAACTACTTATCTTTGCGAGGCCGGGTTTTCCGCAATGACAGTGACCAAAACAAAACTGAGAAACCGATTGGATATTTCAAATACATTAAGAGTGTCACTGTCCAACATCACCCCCAGATGGGACATTCTAGCTGCAGGGAAACAAGCACAGGGCTCACATTAAAATTTAATCGGCTTATGCCATAATAAAATTAGGCCTTTAATTTGTTTCAGCACCTATTCCTATTGTGTTGTGCATGTTGTTTTCATGTTCCTAGTTCAATTTTGTCGTTCAAGTTTATGTTCCTGATTCAGTTTTACTTACTGTTCATAGCTGAAGTTCGCTACTTTTAACGCATGCACAACACCAGATATGGAACCAAAACGATCACCAAAATTGTCCTCCAATTCAAATAATCAATTATTCTAATTTGTAAAAGCGTCAGCTAAATGCATTCTCCCAGTGTCTGCTAAACGTAGACACCCCGCCCCCCAGCTCGCGCGTGTGAGACCACGCCCCCCCCCCCCCCCCACACACACACACACACCGGGCCGCAGCAAAACAATGCTGAACCAAACCGGTCCCTAGTGCTGAAAAGGTTGGGGACCCCTGAGCTAAAGGGTGTGCTGACAAACTTATTTCAAGTATTGCTACAGACATCCACAGTTCCCAACACATGGAAGCGGTCAAATATTGTGCCAGTTCCTAAAAAACCTGGTGCAACTGAACTGAATGACTTTAGACCCATTGCACTCATTTCCATTCTATGCAAATGTATGGAGAGAGTGGTGAGCAAGCATATAACTGCTAGTGTATCCAACACTTTAGACCAACTCCAGTTTGCATATAAATGTCAAAGGGGCACAGATGATGCAACTATAACACTGTTTAATATCTTAGCCAAACACTTACAAGTTCCCTCTCATTACGCTAGAATCTTGTTCATAGATTTTACATCTGCTTTTAATTCTATGCAAATTCATGTACTGTTGCAAAGACTTGTTGATTTAGGGGTTAATGGTGGAATAATTCATTGGGTTAGGGATTTTCTCTCTGCCCGCCCTCAACGGGTTATCTTGGGGAATATTGAGTCAGACCTCACTGTTTTGAATACTGGGGCACAGCAGGGCACCATTTTATCTCCCTTACTGTTCTCTATATATACGAATGAATTCAAAATCCAAGAACATCATTTTAGGTTATTTAAATATGCTGCTGATATGGCTCTGGTTGGTCTACTGCAGCAGGGTGATATGGAGAGAGAATATGCCTAAGCCCGCGATACATCATCTTTTCAAGAATGGTGCCAAAATAGCTTTTTAGAAATGAATGTAAGTAAGACTAAAGAACTTGTCATTCAAAATGATAAGGACCTGTTATCTCCAATAATCATTAAGGGACAGACAGTGGAAGTTATGAATGATTGTAAATATCTTGGCACTTTTATAGACAGTAAACTCATTTTTAAAGAAAACACAGATTTTATTTTTAAAAAGTGCTCACAACGTCTTTACCTACTCCATAGACTCAGAAACTTTGGTGTGAACAAGGACATCCTACAAACAGTGTATAAAAATCTTGTTGAAAGCATTCTATCATTTAATATGATCATGTGAACTTGTGATCTTGAACATGCAGAGAAAAAATAAGCTACAGAGAATAGTGAATATGGCCACAAAGATAATAGGAAAGCCACAAAAGCACTTAAGTATAATGTATGATGAACAGATTTTAAACAAAACCAGGAAAATCATAAATGACCCTTCCCACCCGCTCCACTGTGAATTCAAGCTTCTACCCTCTGGGAGGCGTTTTAGAGTGCCCAACGCCAATAAGAACATCTTTAAAAACTCCTTTGTCCCAAAAGGAATAAGGACGATAAATAATACAGGGATTCTTACTTAATTCACCCCAGTCCTTTTTATTGGTCTGATTACTTATGTTACCAGGTGGTAATAGATAAATTTATAAATATGTATATGTATGGTTACAGTATGATGAATGCCAAATTCGAAGTGTATCAATGTCCAGAGAGAATTTTGGGAGGGTATCCTGTAGGTGGCAGTATTTGACCATTTTATTTGATGAGGTTGAAATGTACATGGAGTTTGGAATGAAGTTCGGGCGGTTTTGCTTGCCGTACTTAATTTTTGACCAGAATGTGCTGTACTGAAATGTGTTTCAACGAGATTGCACTATAAGTATGTTTTTCTTTTTTTATAAGTTGCTTGTTACACAAGTCCTCATCAAAACTGAAGATGTGTAACATGATGTTCGGGAAATGAGATCAACAAGTTATTAGAGACTGTATAAACTGCGATGTTTCAAGATTGTTCATGATGTGTGAAGATTCATCCAGCAATGTGGGCTGTACCTGTTAGGATAACGAAACCTGTAAGCCCACTGCCGTATTGTTTGTATATACGTTTGAACTCTTTAGCTACAGTTTACAGCCATGAGTGAAGAATGGATGCGGCCCAAGACGTGTTGTAGTCTAGTTATTTTGCACCTATGTTTGAAAATAAACCTTACTGAAAACCCCAGAAGAACTGTGTCCTGTGTGGTACTAATTCCACAGGCTACACAATTTGGTACCAGGAGTGGGGTTATCAGTTCTCCATTAGGTGCATAGCATAGCTAAACCAGTTGAACAATACGGCAGTGGTGAAGATTGTGCAGGAGAGACATTCGTGTGGCGGTGGTGCTGCAGAGGCATCGAGTGCGCTGGTGTGTGGACCACGACGCGAGTCCAAGAGGGAGGACAACCACTTCGCTTCAGAAACCTAAGAGACTGCTACACTTCCAAGGACACAAGAGAAGAAGACCTCCACATTAGGACAGCCCGTCCTGGATTAAGACTGTTGATAAGTTGAAGTAATTTTTTTTTCTCTTTTTTTTGTTGAATGACTAAAACTTAATTGCGTGTTAATCTTTCTATTGTTGAACACCTAAAATGTCTGTGTCACAGAGTAGTGGTTCTGATACAGAGCAGAATGCGACTGGTGGGGATGGGCAGAATGCAGCTGGCGGGGATAGTGGTGGGACAGAGAACACTTTGAATAGACTACAGGATCAAGTTTCAGAGCTCAGTAGGTTGCAAGCTGAAGCAATGGCCAATAGAGATCTTGCATGTGACGTCACAGCTGATCCAGATTGTGACAGACGCCATCGTGTCGGTCAAACGCCATATTCCGCCTTCTACTTCTATTTCTGGTTCTACTTCTGCTTTTACTTCTACCTTTTCTTCTGGAAAACCCTACTATATACAATTCTACTACAACGGCTGCGGCTACAAGCTTTCCCTACCTGTGCACGGTTTTTATGTTTTTTGTGTGTATTTTTGCGTGTTGTTCGTCTGTACCGGACTTCAATATCCACTACAACCGTATGGACTTACTGGACATTGGTTTCCAGCAGAAAATGATGGTTTGTAGCAATTTCCATCGCATGCACAACATTCCGGACAAGAAAAAAAAAAACATTCCGGACGAGACCAGATTGCGAGACCAGCGGGGTCTCCATGGATTGTTATCGGAAGCAAAGCAAAGGAGGCAGCACCGGGAGCCGAAGCAAAAGCGAGGCTACAGGCAGAGCCGGCCTGTTGACTAAGCTCAGAAAACAGCTACTCAAGCCTCTACCTCTCCAACGCCAGATCCATGTAAACAACACGGACGATTTGGAATTACCTTTTTCTATAATCGGCTGGTCAGTGCTATACTCAATACTTAAGTGACTTACCCATCCAGTGAGGATCATTTTCTTGCTTACAAGATGCCACATCTGAGTCGCTGACAAATCCTGAATTTCTGTAAAGAAAACTGTCCAGAGATTTATAAGCACGCAGTGCTTCACCACTGAACAGCGAGGGAAAGTTGATGAGGTAATCATACACGTCTGGGTATTCCGCTGGCAGTTCAAAATCTGGTCGTGAAAACTCCGTCCGGAAAGCCATAAGGGTCACAAATCTGTAGATCGTTTATTTTAGACATATATCTAGTTATCTGCTCATTAGAAAAATGAGCCGTGTAGTCCGTTGGTTGAAATTGATCCATTTTGTACACGAGTGCAGCAGTATTCAGCGGTGTTTTTGACCGACACAATGGTGGTTGTGTACTTTCCAGTCACGTGACTGCAAGATCTCTATAGGGCACCACGATCCTATGTGTACCTATCAAGAGAATGCCAGATTCAGAATTTCAGTGGTGATTACAGTAAAGATGGGAGAAATGTGGAGGAGTTCATAGAGGAAGTTGAGAGGGCCTTAAGAACCCGAGAGCAAACACTAGAGGAAAGATTTGACTTTGTCATATCCCTTTTAAGAGGTCCTGCACTTGAAGAGGTGTGAATGTGTGTAGGGAATGAGGCTAGGCACACACATGATGTGTTTTAAGTGTCTTCGTGAAGCTTTTGGTGAGAAACGTAGTGCCACTCAACTTTTACAGTCCTTCTATCACCGCAAACAAGCAGAGGGTGAAAAACTAAGTGATTACTCACATGCTCTGTCCCATTTACTGACTGCGGCAGTCAAACAGTCCCCAGGGCTCATTCCCAATGAGAAAATCTTGTTACGGGACCAGTTCGTTGAAGGTTTACAAGATGCATTGCTCAAGCGAGAACTTAGAAAATTAGTGAGAGAGAAACCTACCTGGGGCATTAAAGACATTCGTAAGGAAGCAGAGTTGTGGGCAGTGGAAGAAAGTACAACTACCACGAAAATAGTGAAGTCAAGAGTGTCTGAGGTGACGAGCCACACCCAGTGTTCCGCTGTTAGCATTGGGAAGAACAAATTCACCACACTTGATGAGGTATTAGAAGTAGTCTCTAAGCAAGAACGGCGGCTGGTGGAACAGGACATGACTATAGCTGAACTCACTAAAGCGGTTAAGGAGTTGACCATGTCTAAACCGACACAAACATATAGGACACCTGGTCGTAGGCCTAGGATGCAGCCACATTTTACTGATGATGGGCAGCCCATCTGTTTCAAGTGCAATGGAGTAGGGCATCTAGCAAAAACATGCACCCAGAGGCTTGCTGGGCAGCCCCAAGTTCCGCACCAGGAAAACTGACTCCCTCAGTTGCTGAGAGCCATGCAATGCGAGGGGAGGTTATTGGCTCATCTGACAGGACAAGTCGAGAAAGATTACTTCATCGGGCGGTGGGGAAATGTTCTGTAGTTGAAATAAGGATAAAGGGGGTTAACACCTCATGTCTACTGGATACTGGCAGCCAGGTTAGTACTATATCAGAGAGTTTCTTCTGGGACAGTTTGTCAGGACACAACCAACACATGCTTTCAACATCTGGGTGGTTAAAGCTAACGGCTGCAAATGGGCTTGACATCCCCTATCTAGGTTACCTTGAATTAGATGTTGAAACTATGGGCATGGTGTTACCAGATTGTGGATTATTTATCGTTAAAGATTCGCCCAACTCTTCCACGGTACCTGGGTTAATTGGAATGAACATTATCAGTAGGTGCAGGCAGATCGTTCATGCAGAGTTTGACACCACACTCAGTGGCCATCTAGACTCTGACTGGAGAGAAGCTTTTCAGACAATACAGTCAGTGGATGTTGTGCATCAGTCTTCCTTTGCTCGTGTTTCTGGAAAGGATCTTGCTCATGTCCCAGCATTATCAGTTGCTACCATAATGGCCAGAGGAAGAAAAAAACAGGGGTGAAGGGAAAGCCCTCTTGCTGGAGCCTGTTAGTACCCCCTTACCAGGAGGACTCTTAGTAGTGCCAACTCTTGTTCCTATGGGGAAGCAGGAATTTCCAGTGCAAGTAATAAACACATCACCAGAGGACATTTGGCTCCATCCTAGAACTAGGGTAGGTCTACTGACACCTGCAGATGTAGTAAATGCAGACAAGTCCTGTGAAATCAGATTTCACCACATCTCAGCAGATCTTGAGCAAGTTAGCATTGACAGCAATGTTCAGCCTACCAGTAAGGTACCCATTGTAGATCGGCTTAACATTGGGGGTACACCAGAACAGAAAGCCAGGCTGAGCAGTCTTCTAGAGAAATACTCTGTTGTCTTTGCATCCAATGAGGATGACCTAGGTTATACTGATAAAGTCCAACATGAGATCCACTTGACTGACTCGGTTCCTGTGGCACAACCCTATCGTAGGATTCTGCCAACCCAGTACAAAGAGGTTAGGGAGCACATAGCCCAACTGTTAAAGAAGGGAGTAATCCAGGAAAGTACGAGTGCATATGCATCACCCATTGTGGTAGTTCGCAAATCTGATGGTAACTTAAGGTTATGCATTGATTACAGGAAACTAAATGCAAAGACTAGGCGAAATGCATTTCCACTACCACGGATAGATGAGAGCTTTGATGCTTTAAGGGGGGCAAAATTCTTCTCGACTATCGATTTGGCGAGTGGGTACCATCAGGTGGCTATGAGTGAAAGGGACAGACCCAAGACTGCATTCACTACACCTTTTGGGCTTTTTGAATACCTTAGAATGCCATTTGGGGTTTGTAATGGGCCTGCCACCTTTCAACGCCTAATGCAAGCTACCATGAGTGATCTCATCTTTCAGGTCATGCTAGTGTATCTGGACAACATTTTATTGTTTTCAGGGAACTTTGAGGATCATATAAGCAAGTTGGAGACTGTTTTGTCCCGCTTAGCAGAAATGGGGTTGAAAGTGAAGCTTGAGAAATGTAATTTCCTGCAAGAGAAAGTTCAGTTCCTAGGACATCAGGTGTTGGCTAATGGTGTAGGCCCTGACCCTAATAAAGTAGCTGCTGTGACAGAGTGGCCAATCCCCACATCAGTAAAGCAATTGAGGTCTTTCCTAGGATTCTGTAGTTATTACAGGAAGTTTATACAGGGATTTTCTAAACTGGCTAGACCCCTACATGATCTTGTAAATAGCTGCTTATATGAGGGAAAGCCTAAACGGTTGCTTACATTTAACTCACTCTGGACTACTGAGTGCCAGAGTGCATTTGAAAGCCTTAAAGAAAAACTGACCGTTGCTCCCATTTTAGGCTTTGCCGATTTCACACTCCCTTTCATCGTCGAGACAGATGCCAGCCAGCAGGGTTTGGGTGCTTTTTTGTACCAGCAACAAGAGGGCCACAAGCGTGTAGCACCTATGCAAGTAGGAGACTGCGTAGTGCAGAAAAGAATGACCATAACTACAGTAGCATGAAGTTAGAATTACTGGCATTAAAGTGGGCGGTAACTGAAAAATTCAGAAGTTACTTATTGGGATCCAAATTTGTAGTTCTGACTGACAATAACCCATTGTGTTATCTGAAATCTGCGAAATTAGGTGCAGTCGAACAGAGGTGGGTTGGGCAGTTATCTGTATTTGATTTTGAAGTGAAGTATCGCCCTGGTTCTAGTAATGCTGCTGCTGATGCTTTGTCTAGGCAGGAGTTTGCAGGGGAGCCTGAGCCGAATGGTGATTCTGAGTTTGATGACTGTGTTGCTGTCTGTAACCTAATGAATAGGGGGACTGCACTGAGCCCTGACCTGGTGATGGCTGGTGTACACTGTTGCAGGGTTCGACAAATCCGTGCACTTGAGTCCGGGACAGTGGAAGGTAATGACCCACAAGGCAATACACCTACACTACCAGGGTACACCAAGCACCAACTAGTGGAGTTTCAGAGCAATGACACAATACTGAAGGAGTTTAAGCAGTTCTGGGATAGGCAAAAGAAACCCAGCTACAGAGAAAGGTTGAGCTTAACAAGCCCTGTTAAGCGTCTCCTTAAGCAGTGGAGTCTGATTAAGGTTAAAGATGGGTTGTTGTATCGGGTAGTACATGACCCCAGACATGGTGAGTGTTGGCAACTACTCCTACCTGTATGCCTCAGAGAACAGGTCCTAGGCAGTGTTCATGACAGTATGGGTCATCAAGGGATTGAACGTACTGTTAGCCTTCTGAAACAGGTGTTTTTGGATTGGAATGTATGAAGATGTAGACCAAGGGTGGCCAACCAGCCAGGGACTTAGAGCCAAAATTTTTACTATGGTACTGCAAAGATCCACATTATGTACACACGCGTGCACACACACACACACACACACACACACACACACACACACACACACACACACCCTCTCTCTCCCTCATATATGTATACACACACACAGAATGAAATATTAACAATTTACCATGTCACAAATGTCACACACCCTTCACTATGAAACAGGAGATTGACAAAAATGGGCTTAAAATGCATATCACGGGTAAATTCAGGAGCAAGGTCAATGTAATTCTCCTATTTTATATTAAACTTTGGTCAAATATCTGTAACATTTCTGCATTCTCTGCAATTTTTTTACCTTGCACAATACCAGAAAAATTCAGTTGAAATCAAGCCATTTGAGGCGAATTGGTCCGCCTCTGAAAAAACTTGGCATTTGAATTTCCCAGCAAACATTGATTTTCGTGACGTCATCTGCAGGACGCCTCCTTCTGAATCCTACGTCAGCATTGGTTTGTTTATGAGAAAACGACCTGGTGGTTTTCTGCAAATTTCTTCAACGTTATCACGTAATTATTAAAATGGTTAGCAGATGTATCATAGGAGGGTGTAGCAACACCAATCTTGATGGGATTAGTACTCATCGTTTTCCAAAAGACCGGACAATGAGAGAGAAATGGGAGCGCTTGGTCTACACAGGCTGTGCACTGAAACCGTGCAAAGCTCGCGCAGCCTGCTGGCGCTTCCACAGATAACGTCACGAATCTGGCTCCAGACTCCCTTGGGATTTTTCCAGACGCGTTTTGTTATTTTATTTTTTTCTGCTGTAGACAGATGGCCTTGTGCAAAATTACCCTTCTGGATGAGTGTGTAAAGGGACATACTTTCATATAAAAAAAACAACAACACAAAATTGGTCCAGGATATGCACTTTAAACTCATCCCAAGACTACAGGCCAGACTTGATGCAGTGGAAATTCCAAAACTCGGGAAATGAGTCATCAGCCTTGCATAGCCCCACAAGTCCATTCACAGATCCAATCACTGAGGGAGCCCCATCCATGGCTATTGCTGTTAGCTTCTGTAATGGCAGATAGGCTTTCTCAAAAACATCAGACATTTTTTCTTTCACATCAATGCCACAGGTTCTGTCCTTTAATGGTACGATCGATGTCAAGGAGTTCTTCTTTAACCGCACAATCTTCTGACACTGACTGTGCAAATATAGCCAACTGCGGCTTGTCTTGAATGTCGCAAGACTCATCCAATGCCACACTGAAATATGCACATTTTTGAAGATCAGAGTGTAACTCTGATTCAGTTGCCGTATTTATGTCAGATATTCTGTGTTCAACAGTGTGGCGTGACAGTTGGAGGTCTTTGATTGAATCTTTCATTTTTTTTTTTCTGGAGCCAAGGTTTCAATTATGTCAGTGAGGCACTGTTTAATAAAATTTCCTTCGTCATATGTTTTTTTAGCACGGGCAATGTTCCACGCCACTTTGTAGGATGCAAGAGTCACTGTCTCAGCATGCTTGGCATATTGTTGGAACATCTGGGTGTGTTTTTTTGCCTGACTTTTCAGCGTGTTTAATTTGTGCTTGCGAAGTTCAGTACCTTTGGGGAATTCCTTGTCGATGTTTGAATGGCACGTGCTGAAATTGCGCTGAAGATTTGAAGCTTTGAAATGTGCTAACGACGTATCACATATCAGACAGAAAGGCTTGCCTCTTTGTTCAACAAAAAAGTAAGCGTCTTCCCAGTCCTCAAGAAATGTCCTGTGCTCATCTTCATATTTGCATTTAGCTTTGCATTTAGCCATTTTTGTGAATGAATCATAGCTTGCCGGGAAAACGTCGGAAAACTTGTGCGCGCGCACAGGAGTGTGCAGTGCAGGTTGTTTCCCCCCTTCCACCCCAAGATAATCGGTTCCGTAGCATGTTTGTGGCTCTTTTAAGCAGTAACAGCCCAATACACACAAGCATAACAATAATTAAAAGGAGAGGGAAGACACACAAAAAATGATGAAAGTTTTTTTTTTTTTTAATTTAAGTTGGAGAGCCGCATTCTTATTGGCCAAGAGCCGCATGCGGCTCCCGAGACTACATTGTAGACAGCTGGGTGAAAAAGTGTGAATGCTGTATACTTACCAAGATGCCTCAGCCAAAAATTCGGGCGCCCGTTAAAGCCTTTTTGGCATCTAGACCTCTTGAAGTAATAGCAGTGGACTTTACACTGTTAGAAAAAGCACCTGATGGCCATGAGAATGTCTTAGTTGTCACGGATGTTTTCACCAAATTTACACAGGCCTATCCTACTAAGGACCAGAAAGCTGACACTACTGCTAAGATTTTACTGAAGGAATGGTTCATGAAATATGGAGTGCCTGAGAGGTTACACTCAGATCAAGGCAGAAATTTTGAGTGCGAAATCATTGCTGAATTGTGCAAGCTCTATGGTGTGAAAAAGACCCATACCACCCCATATAGACCTCAGGGTAATGCACAATGTGAGAGGTACAATAGAACATTGCATGACCTTTTACGTACTCTGCCCCCTGAGAAAAAAAGACGATGGACTGAACATCTCCCTGAATTGATTTATGCATATAATGTGACCCCTCATTCCACTACGGGGTACTCACCACATTTTCTACTGTTTGGTGTACAACCCAGATTACCTGTGGATGCCTTACTGGGTCAGGACACAGCCTCAGAAGACAGGAAAATAGACTGGTTGTCTGTGCATCAGGAGAGACTAAGACAGGCCCATGAAAGAGCGAGAGAGTATTCAGAGCAGAAAGCCAATGAAAGAATATCCTTGCTGAATGAGAGAGTCTTCTGCCCCAAGGTGGCTTTAGGTCAAACTGTCTACCTCTGTCATCGTCCGTTAGGGAGGAACAAAATCCAGGATGCCTGGAGTCCTGTTGTGTATAAGGTAGTGGGTATTCAGGGTACTACGCATACTGTCGAGCCTGTAGAGGGAGGTCCCACAAAAAGGGTACACAGAACAGAGTTGAGACCATGTGATTTGCCCATGTCCAGACAAAACACAGAGAAAGTGCTTGATTCTAATGGAGATATGCCTGTGATTATGGAGGAATGTATGTCTGATGACTGTCATGAACCTGACTTTGTGGTGCTTGAAGAAGTAGCTAGCCCACTTACCTCTGATGAGTACAGTGCATCGGTAGAGATGGAAAGCAATGAAAATACTGTAGCCTCTGAATTAGAACAAGATCACGACTCTTCACCAATCACTGATGAGGTGGAGGGTGAACCATCCGAAGTGGGGATAGAAGTGCCAAATGCCTCGGATCTGAGATCTAACTTACCTCCTCTTAAGCGGAGTTCAAGAACCACAGCTGGGATACATAGCAATCCTTTTCATCTTCCCAGGTCAGCTTGGAATGCAGTAACAGTGAGCAAAGAGATGGTTTCACAGGCTGTGTGAACTGTAAGTGAAGTTTATGTCAGAAATATGACTGGGGGTAATGAGTTCTTAATAGACCAATTAAGTCATCGAGGACGCTGACATAAGCAGGGGAGAATGTAACCAGGTGGTAATAGATAAATTTATAAATATGTATATGTATGATTACAGTATGATGAATGCCAAATTCGAAGCGTATCAATGTCCACAGAGAATTTTGGGAGGGCATCCTGTAGGTGGCAGTATTTGACCATTTTATTTGATGAGGTTGAAATGTACATGGAGTTTGGAATGAAGTTCGGGCGGTTTTGCTTGCCGTACTTAATTTTTGACCAGAATGTGCTGTACTGAAATGTGTTTCAACGAGATTGCACTATAAGTATGTTTTTCTTATTTTAAAAGTTGCTTGTTACACAAGTCCTCATCAAAACTGAAGATGTGTAACATGATGTTCGGGATATGAGATCAACAAGTTATTAGAGACTGTATAAACTGCGATGTTTCAAGATTGTTCATGATGTGTGAAGATTCCTCCAGCAACATGGGCTGTACCTGTTAGGATAACGAAACCTGTAAGCCCACTGCCGTATTGTTTGTATATACGTTTGAACCCTTTAGCTACAGTTTACAGCCGTGAGTGAAGAATGGATGCGGCCCAAGACGTGTTGTAGTCTAGTTATTTTGCACCTATGTTTGAAAATAAACCTTACTGAAAACCCCAGAAGAACTGTGTCCTGTGTGGTACTAATTCCACAGGCTACACTTATTTATTATTATATTTATGATTTTTATTACTTTTTAGCTATTTTATTTTTTTAAACACTCTTTTGAGTGCTAATGTATTTTTATAATAACTTAGTTTTCTCTTCTTTTGTTTTTACAAGATGCAGTGTTTGAATGTTTGATTTGTGTATTGTGATTTTAATGTTTAATTGTTTAAATGTCTGTGGTGGAACTGAAGACAAATTTCCACATTGTGGACAATAAAGTATTCGTATAATCACATTGTCTGTTATCACCCAAATGATGATGGGTTCCCTTTTGAGTCTGGTTCCTCTCAAGGTTTCTTCCTCATGTCATCTGAGGGAGTTTTTCCTTGACACTGTCACCACAGGCTTGCACATTGGGGATAAATTAGGGATAAAATTAGCTCATGTTAAAGTAATTCAAATTCTGTAAAGCTGCTTTGAGACAATGTCTATTGTTAAAAGCGCTATAAAAATAAATTGACTTGACTTGAATTTGCATTTAGTAGCTGTTCATGGGAACTCTCAATATGGGATCCAAAGAGGAGTTGATGCAATTGAAGGAGGCTATCATTAGGTTAAAAAAAAAAACAGGCCTATCAGAGAGAGCAGAAATTTTAACAGTGGCCAATTCAAAAATCTGGTACATTCTTAAAAAGAAGGAATGCACTGGTGAGCTCAGTAACACAAAGTCTTGGAAGACCACAGAAGACAACTGTGGCAGTGGGGGTGTGGTTGAGTGTCAGCTGTGAATGGCAAGGAGGCACGTTGAACCAGCAGGTTGCATGTGATGAGGTGCACCTGTGTCAAATTACTGGCTGTCTATTAACCTGTGTCTCTGTGTGTCTTTCAAACAGTCAGGAACGAGAGAGAGAGCAGCCTCACACCATATGTGTGCATGTTTGTGTTGAGCTGTCACTGAAAAGTGTGCAAAATAAAATAACTCACCTGTTCTGAAGCCTGCTTCCAGTTTCTCTGTTTGCCCACAAGTCCAAGAGTTGTTACACTGGTGCTGAAATCCGGACTGAGGAACAAACGCCACCGTGGGATCCGAACCAGTCAGAGAGCTCCTCCAAATGCTCGCTGACAACCTCCAGTGCCAGTAGCACACCTTAGTCATGCTGACGGCAGATCAGGGTTGGCACTTCCAGGCTCTGCTCGAAGTCCAGGCAGAGGATCGGCTGGTGACACGGGACTGGATCCAGTTCGTGGGTGCTCCAGTGGTCATTCCTGCAGCCAGTGTGACCATCCAGCTGGTGAAGATGAGGCCGTAGGATAACCACAACACCTTCCTCAAGCTGTTTGAGCATGTCGTGGAGGTGAGCTCATGGCCAATCTCTCAGTGGGTGGCTTGCTTACTGCCGCTCCTGTCAGGGGAAGCCCAGCTCATGGCTTGACAGCTCCTGGCCACCATCAGGCTGGAGTACCCCCACCTGAAGCAAGCCATCATACAGCGTATTGGTCGCAGCCCTGAAGAGCAGCGCCAGTGCTTCCTCTCACTGGCTTACGATGAAGTGAGACAGCCATTCGCATTCGCACAACAACTCCGAGATGCCTGCTGGCGGTGGCTGTTGGCAGGTAAGTGCGACATCGAATCCACTGTTGAGCGAGTGACACTGAAGCAGTTCATTGCCAAGCTGCCGAACAGGACATCAGCGTGGATCTGGTGTCATCGACTGATATCGCTGGAGGAGGCGGTCCGACTAAACAAGGAGCATCTGATGGCGTATCCAGAAGCAGGCTGTGCTACAACTTCCTCTCTCTCTTTCACTTTCTCCTTCTCCCCCTCCCTTTCCTCACCCCTCCCCTACCCCAGTCCCAAGGAAATGGGAGGCCAACTCCCCTGAAACCCGATCCCTGCACCTGTGTATGTCCCCATGTTTCTACTCTCACTTCTCCTTCTGTGTCAGTAATAATAATATAATAATAATAAGTTCAATTTATATAACGCCTTTCACAAACCCAAGGATGCTTTACAAAAGAGTTACCACCAAAAAAAAAACCTAGAAAGAATAGTGTGAGGTAAAGAGAAAAGTTTTCAAATTGGCTTTGAAGGAAGAGAGAGTGGAACAGTCACGAAGCGATTGTGGTAATGAGTTCCAAAGTTTAGGAGCAGCAACACTGAATGATCTGCCACCCATAGATGCCAATTTAAAATGTGGAACAGTCAGAAGTCCACAGACAGAAGATCTGAGGGAGCGGGAGGGACAGTACAAATGAATTAGCTCACAGAGATAGGAAGGAGCGAAACCATGAAGAGCTTTATAGGTTAAAAGCAAGATTTTGTATTTGATCCGAGAGATAACTGGCAACCAGTGCAGTTGCTGTAAAACAGGAGTGATGTGAGCAGTGTGCTTGGTGAGTGTGAGGACTCTTGCTGCTGAGTTTTGGATGTACTGTAGGTGATTGAGCAATGTGGCAGGGAGACCATAAAAGAGAGAACTGCAATAGTCAAGGCGAGAAAAAATAAACGCATTGACCAACATATTGGCATCAGTTTCCAAGAGAAAAGGGTGTAGACGTGCAATATTGCGGAGGTGAAAGAAAGCATTCTTAGTAATTAGTTTAAGATGGGGTTCAAACGTAAGGGTGGAGTCAAAGATAACTCCAAGGTTTTTTATAACTTGGGAAGGATGAATAGACACACCATCAACATCAATAGTAAAACTGGAGAAATTCTGAACCCGTCTTTTGGTACCTACTAATAGAACCTCCGTTTTGCCAGCATTAAGTTTAAGGCAGTTCTTATGCAGCCATTGCTTAAGGTCAGTGATGCAAGTCCTTAGCAGCTGAACAGAGGCTATGGAAGGGGTGATAGTGATGTAGATTTGAATATCATCAGCATAACAATGAAAGTTAAGGCCATGGTTACAAATAATCTGGCCTATAGGAGAAACATATAAAAAGAAGGGGACCAAGGACAGAACCCTGAGGCACACCTTGAGCAACAGTAGCAGTGGATGATTTATGAACACCAATAGAAATAAACTGTTGCATGTTTGCTAGATATAACTGAAACCAGGATAAAGCTAAGTAATACCAAAAGAAGATAGTCTGGAAACGAGTCTCTCATGATGTACAGTGTCAAAGGCAGCTGTGAGGTCCAAGAGAACAAGGACATTGAGATGACCAGCATCAGTTGAGAGCAGGAGGTCATTAACAACTCTTAAGAGAGCAGATTCAGTGCTATGCATATTGCGAAAGCCTGACTGAAAGGGTTCATAGAGATCATTATGAGCAAGGAAAGTATGAAGCTGAGAGGCTACAACTCGCTCCATTACTTTAGCTAGAAAAGGGAGATTAGAAATGGGTCTGTAATTGGACAGTGAAAGAGAATCTAGACCAGGTTTCTTTAGTATTGGTGTAACTGAAGCAATTTTGAGGGAGATTGGAACAGTGCCTAAAGCAAAACACTGATTAATCATATGAGCAATATAAGGGGAGATAGCAGATACACAAGATTTAAGAAGTGCAGTGGGTGCAAGGTCCAACAAACATGAGGAGGAGGAGGACTTAGTCATAATTTCCGATACTTTAGAAGAATCAACAGGAGAGAAAGCAGAGAGACAGCAGTCAGCTTTATGAGGAAGAGCTACTAGCGGGACAGAAGAATGAATTTCAGAATGAAAGTGATGGTAAATACTGGCAATTTTATCATTGAAAAAATCCAAAAAAGCCTGACACTGAGCAGGAGAACTGGGAGTGGTTGAGGAAGGAGGCTGAAGAAGTTTATTTATTGTATTAAACAGAGTTTTGGGTCTATGATTGCCACTCTTAATGATATTAGCATAGTAGGAGGATCGAGCAGCATTAAGAGCATCCTTATACTTTGTGATGTGTTCAGAGAAGAGTGAAAGATGAATAGTAAGGCCAAGTTTCTTATAAAGGCGCTCTAGCCGCCTTCCCTTGGCCTTCATGACCCTAAGCTCAGAGGTGAACCAAGGAGAGGCGCAATTTGCAGAGGCCTGTCTAGTTTTAAGGGGAGTGAAAGTGTTAAGTGTGTTAGATATAGTATTATTGTAAATAGCAACTGTATCATCAGGAGAGGAAACCTCAGCAAATTTACAAAAAGAAGAAAGGAGAGAGGCAGAGAAATAATGCACATTAATAGAAGAAAGATTACGGAAAGAGACAGTAGAACGCAGAGGAAGATTAGAAGAAGGCACACTGAGACAACACTCAATCAACTTGTGGTCAGTAAAACCTACATCAGAACCCGATACAGATACAATTTTTGTACCAGTAGAGCAAAGCAAGTCAAGTATATGACCATGATTATGTGTGGGAAAGTCAACATGCTGAGTTAAACCAAAACATTCAAAGACAGTCAAGAGCTCATCAGTAAGGGAGCAACTAATGTCAACATGAATGTCAGTGCCACCATTAACCCCCTCTCTCTCTCCACAGATGAACTCAGCCATACCCACCAGAACTGTGAGCGAGCCCAGGCAGGTCGGTTAGCGTGGAGGGAATGTGGGGAATCAGTGCTCCCACAAGGAGGCGGGGCTATTGATTCATGTCCCCAGTGCACTTCAGGCTTCCCCTGATCTTGCAGGGGTGTACAGGAGAGCTGTGAGTATTCACGGGGGTACACATCAGGCTTTGGTGGATTCAAGTTATAATCAGACCTCCATACATCAAAGCCTGACTCGGTGCAGGGCACTGGGAAATGCATGTTTGGTGAAGGTTAAGTGTGTGCACGGTGATATACACAAATATCAGCTGATGACCATCACTATCTATTTCAAGGTCAAGGTCTTTTTATTTGTTATTTCAACCACATACATTTGCTATAGTACACAGTTAACACTATGTTTCTCCAGGACCATGGTGCTACATAAAACATCACAGGACTACAAATCTACATCAACATAAAGTGCAAGAGTGCAATGAGTGCAACATTGCAGACAATAAATGACACAATAGACAAACAATAAACGGACAATAAACAACACAAACAACATAAAGTGCAGAGTTGAGTGTGCATATTGAGGTAGTATATGACAGGGAATAAATAAATGTAAACCTTGTGTGTGAGAGAGACATTGTAAACATTGTAAGGCAATAGTGCATTATTGTTCACGGTGCAGAGATTGCAGTGTGAGTGCTTTGTGCGCATGCGTCAGCTCGCGTGCAGCCTGTGACGAATGCTCCTGATCCCTTTTCTCTATTTTTACTAATTGTCTTATCTTTTTTTTTTTTTTTTTTGCTATTTTTCTCTGTTACCATAACACTGTAATCAAGCCACTAAGAGGGTTGCAAGAGTTTTGGTGTTTTTGCTCACAGTCACAAAACTTTTTTTTTTCAGCGCAGCGATGCAACAACTCCACACCACGTGCATTGTTTACACCAGGGATCAGCTGATCAAACTAAAGCCGGCTGCTCTAGCGACAAGACCGGATGAGATCCCTGTGGTAATTTGGCAGAAAACACACAGAGGATGCAGAGGAAATAAGAAGCTACGGAGGAAGAGGGTGGCTTTGAGAAAATGGAAGCTTACTGAAAAATCTTATAAGCCGTGTTTCCCCTCTATCATCATGGGGAACGTGAGGGCCCTTGGAAATAAAGTGGACGAGCTGACGACACTGGCCCAGAGTCAGACGGAGTATCGGGAGTGTAGTTTAATGTGCTTCGTGGAGATATGACTGCACCAGGATGTTCCCGACAACAACACTACAGTCAAGGGCTTTCACATGGTGCGTGTGGACAAAACCTGCACGAGGAGCGGTAAGTACAAAGGGAGAGGGCTTGCCATTCTTGTGAACAACCGGTGGTGTAACCCAGCTCACATCACCATGAAGGAGTGCATCTAGAGCCCGGATGTTGAACTCAAGAAGAGGTTCACATACTTTTGCCACTCACAGATATGCAATATTGGATCATTTTCCTCAATAAATAAATGACCAAGTATAATATTTTGTCTCATTTGTTTAACTGGGTTCTCTTTATCTACTTTTAGGACTTGTGTGAAAATCTCATGATGTTTTAGGTCATATTTATGCAGAAATATAGAAAATTCTAAAGGGTTCACAAATTTTTAAGCACCACTGTATGTGTCTCATAATCAAGTCAAGTCAAGTTTATTTGTATATCGCTTTTAACAATAAACATTGTCGCAAAGCAGCATTACAGAATTTGAATGACTTAAAACATGAGCTAATTTTATCCCTAATCTATCCCCAGTGAGCAAGCCTGTGGTGACGATGGCAAGGAAAAACTCCCTCAGACGACATGAGGAAGAAACCTCGAGAGGAACCAGACTCTAAGGGAACCCATCCTCATTTGGGCAACAACAGACAACATGACTATAACATTAACAGTTTTGACATGAAGTCAGTTTCCTTGATGTTATAAACTCTTTGTGGCAGTGGGGGTGTGGTCAAGCATCAGTTTGTGAATGGAGGGCGGAGTCAGGGAAGGTAAGTGGCAGAATCACTGCACCTGACATGAATTAACCTGTTTGTGTGTCTCCCCCAGTGACTGCGCCCTATAAAAGGAGAGAGAGAGCAGAGAAAGGGGGCTCTCTCCCAACCAGAATGCATGTGTGTGTGCGTGTGAGAGAGTGAATGAGTTGAAAAGCCACACATACATCGGAAAAAATAAAAGTTTCTGAGAACTCAGTTCTGGCCTGCCGTGCTTCTGTGCTCACCCACCTGCTCTGGTTCTACACTCTTCATTGATGGAAACTTGAGTGCAAAACTATTCATGACAACTGCAGTCCTAAAGTGAACAAGTCAACTGTAGTCCTCAGCCATAAAAGCATTACTGTAAGAGTCCAGAGCGTCCTCCAGGTGTGACTTTCAACTGTCCTCATGGGGCCGTCCTCCACAGGAGTGATGCGATGAGACTCCAACCAGACACAGGGCACCAGGATGGATCAAGCAGGTCCAAGGAGCAGAAGAGGTTCAGCATCTCCATCCCAGGCCCAACATGTATCTCAGAGGGACAGATTTGGGGGGGGGGGGGGGGAGAAAACACAGATTGTTAGGTATGCCCAATGTCACCTGAATAAGTAGGAACAGTATAGTCAAGTCAACTTTATTGTCAAATATGCTATACATGCTCGACATACAACACAGATGAAATTTCAGTCCTCTCTGACCCATGGTGCAAACAGGCAATGCAATAAATAAAAATAGAATAATTGAAAAAAACAAACAGTATAAACACTCTAGATAAGAACTAGACATAGACTAAACACACACACGTAAATTGTTGCAAATAACCAGTCAAGGGCACTTGAGATATAGCAGGTAAACATGAAATAAGCAGTATAAACAATAAACTAATGGCTGTTAAGGTGAGGTAGTGCGGAATAGTGCAAATGAGCGAGGTAAAGTGAAATGTGCGGTCCCTGAGTTCAGTGTGTTAATGAACATTGAGAGTATGTACTGTATGTATGTATGTACGTGTGTGTGTGTGTGTGTGTGTGTGTGTGTGTGTGTGTTGGGGGGGAGAACTGTGAGGGTGACATGATGTCAGATGCTGAAGGGGGGGCAGGGGGGTGTGCGAGCAGAATCTGTGGCAGGGGGCAGAGGGGGGAGGAGGGGCAGAACAGGGAGGGAGTTGAGCCTCCTGACTGCCTGGTGAAAGAAACTGTCCTTGAGCCTGCTGGTTTTGGCCCGGAGACTCCGCAGTCTCCTCCCCGATGGCAGCAGGCTGAAGAGGCTGTGAGATGGGTAGGTGGGGTCACCTGCAATCCTGATGGCTTTGCGGGTGAGGCGGGAGTTATAAATATCCATTAGAGAAGGGAGAGAGACACCAATGATCCTCTCAGCTGCTCTCACGATGCGCTGCAGAGTCTTGCAGCAGGACACGGTGCAGGCGCCGTACCACACGGTGATGCAGCTGGTCAGGATGTTCTTGATGGTGCCTCTGTAGAATGTGTGCATGATGGGGGCCAGGACTCTTGCTCTCCTCAGTTTGCGGAGGAAGTACAGATGCTGTTGGGCTTTTTTGGCCAGTGATGCAGTGTTGTTGCTCCAGGACAGGTCTTCAGAGATGTGCACACCCAGAAACTTGGTGCTGCTCATTCTCTCCACTGCAGCACCATCGATAGATAGTGGAGTATGCTGGGTGTGTGCTCTCCTGAAGTCCACAACAATCTCCTTCGTCTTCTCCACGTTCAGGCGGAGATTGTTGTCCAGCAGCTCACCTCACTCCTGTAGATTGTCTCATCACCATTGTTGATGAGACCCACCACAGTCCTGTCATCTGCAAACTTAATGAAGAGATTAGAGCTGGATGTTGGTGTGCAGTCGTGGGTCAGCAGAGTGAAGAGGAGGGGGCTTAGCACACATCCTTGGGGGGCCCCCGTGTTCAATGTGATGGTGCTGGAGGAGTTGCTGCCGACCTGTACAGTCTGTGGTCTCCCCATCAGGAAGTCCAGCAGCCAGTTGGACAGGGAGGTGTTGAGTCCCAGCTGGTCCAGTTTCTGAATGAGCTGCTGAGGAATGATTGTGTCGAATGCTGAGCTAAAGTCTATAAACAGCATTGTGACATACGAGTCTTTTGTCTCCAGGTGGGTGAGGGCTGAGTGGAGGGCAGTGGAGATGGCGTCATCGGTCGAACGGTTGGACCGATATGCAAACTGGAAAGGGTCCATGGCAGGGGGGAAGGCAGACTTGATATGCCGCATGACTAGCTGCTCGAAGCACTTCATGAGGATGGGAGTGAGTGTGACAGGGTGGTAGTCATTGAAGCAGGAGGGAGATGGCTTCTTCGGGACTGGGATGATGGTGGTGGCTTTGAGGCACATGGGGACAACAGCCTGGCTCAACAAGATGTTGAAGATGTCTGTAAAGACATCTGTGAGGTCCTCGGCACAGTCTCTCAGGACATGACCAGGAATGTTATCAGGACCTGGGGCTTTTCTATATTGCACTGAGTACAAGCAGGGACTCCAGCAACTAACTATGACAGCATAACTAAAAGGGGAGAGCCAGAAAGTAACACAGGCATGAGGGAGCCTCGGGACATAAAACAGCAGCCACTACACCATCAACAAACTCGAGTGAGCAAGCGAGTGGGGACTGACAGCATCCATACATCCCAGTTTACCAAAACACTCTATGTCTGAGGACCCTCCAGATCTACACCTTTATCTCATTAACACCATTAATAAAAGGCTTGACTAAACAGATAGGTTTTCAGCCAAGACTTAAACACTGAGACTGTCTGATTCCTGAACACTACTTGTAAGGCTGTTCCATAACTGTGGGGCTTTGTAAGAAAAGGCTCTGCCCCCTGATGTCACCTTCACTATACGAGGTACCAGCACATAGCCTGCACCTTTTGATCTAAGTAGGCGTGGCGGGTCATGGAGGAGCAGAAGTTCACTCAGGTACTGTGGTGCGAGACCATTCAGTGCTTTAAAGGTCAACTGTAGTACTTTATAATCAATACAAAATTTGATTGGGAGCCAATGCAGTGTGGATAAGACAGGGGTGATGGGGTCATATTTTCTAGTTCTAGTAAGGACTCTTGCTGCTGCATTTTGAACTAACTGGAGCTTGTTTATGCACTTATTGGAACATCCAGACAGTAAGGCATTACAATAATCCAACCTGGAGGTAACGAAAGCATGAACTAGTTTTTCTGCATCACGTAGTGACATTAAATTTCTTATCTTAGCAATATTTCTGAGATGAAAGAAAGCTATCCAGGTAATGTTATCAATGTGAGTTTTGAACGAAAGACTGGGGTCAATAATCACTCCGAGGTCTTTTACTGCTGCACGTGAAGAAACAGAAAGGCCATCCAGAGTTACTGTGTAATCAGAAAACTTACTTCTAGCTGCATGTGGTCCAAGTACAAGTACTTCAGTCTTGTCAGAGTTAAGCAGAAGGAACTTAATAAGCATCCAGTGTCTAATGTCCTTTACACATTCCTCAATTCTATTAAGCTGGTGTCTCTCATTAAGTTTTGCAGAAACATACAACTGTGTGTTATCAGCATAAGAGTGGAAACTAATACAATGTTTACGAATAATATCACCCAGGGGGTGGCACGGTGGTGTAGTGGTTAGCGCTGTCACCTCATAGCAAGAAGGTCCGGGTTCGAGCCCCATGGCTGGCGAGGGCCTTTCTGTGTGGAGTTTGCATGTTCTCCCCGTGTCTGTGTGGGTTTCCTCCGGGTGCTCCGGTTTCCCCCACAGTCCAAAGACATGCAGGTTAGGTTAACTGGTGGCTCTTAATTGACCGTAGGTGTGAATGTGAGTGTGAATGGTTGTCTGTGTCTATGTGGCATCCCTGTGATGACCTGGCGACTTGTCCAGGGTGTACCCCGCCTTTCACCCATAGTCAGCTGGGACAGGCTCCAGCTTGCCTGCGACCCTGTAGAACAGGATAAAGTGGCTAGAGATAATGAGATGAGATGAGATTAACTGGGTAGACTTATTTTTTGAAGCTACATACAGTACATTATATTAGTATGAAGAACTTCAAATGTATTAAATTTATAACCAGGTTTTTGTGTTACACCTAGATAATCATTATAAATAACCGTAACGCCTCCTCCTCTGCCAGTGAGACGAGGCTGGTGTATATAACTGTATCCAGGAGGACTCGCTTCATTTAATGCTATAGATTCATTTGGCTTAATCCATGTTTCAGTTAAACAAAGTACATTAAACTCCTGATCAGTAATGAGTTCATTAACCATTAGCGCTTTAGATGTAAGAGATCTAATATTCAATAGCCCCACCTTTAGATCAAACATGCTGGCAGTAGCTGTACAGTCAGTATGATCTAATTTTATATTGATTAGGTTACTGGAAAAAAGTCTCTGAATATTTCTACCTTTTGTTGAGCTCGGGGAACAGACACAGTCTCGATGTAGTGGACCCTGAGTGACGACTCTGTGCAGCTAGCAGACAGTCGGTTTAGCCTGTTCGTCTGCTCCCTGGCCTTGGCTCTGGATTGTCAGAAATTAACTAGGCCTGTTTTGAGACTATGACCTATGCTGCAGGAAATGAGAGCAGCACCTTCCCGAGTGGGATGGATACCATCCCGCCCTAACAGGCCAGCAGTGCCCTCAAAATTAGCCCAATTATCTCTAAAGCCCACATTGTTTTCAGAGCACCACCTGGACAACCAGCAGTTCAGCGACCATAACCTGCTGTAAGCTACATCGCCACGCCGCATTGGGATGGAGCCAGAGCATAATCACAGGGTTTAGTTTGGTTTGGTTTGGTTTTATCCATGTTTCTGTTAAATACAGTACATTAAACTCCTGATTAGTTATAATTTTATTAAAAATAAGCACTTTAGATGTAAGAGATCTAATATTTAACAGACGTAACTAGTGTACTCATAAAACCCTAAATTAAAGAAAGAAAGAAAGAAAGAAAGCACAACTTTATTCATCACTCACTTGTGAAATTTCCTCTCTGCATTTAACCCATCTGAAGCAGTGAACACACACATGCACACACATGTGAGCAATGAGCACACAGGCATACCCAGAGCAGTGGGCAGCCATAACAGCACCCGGGGAGCAGTTGGGAGTTAGGTGCCTCGCTCAAGGGCACCTCAGCCCAAGGCTAACCCTTAAATTACTGCTAATTTAAGTTTTATTTCTGGCTTTGAATTCATTACATCACAATCAAGAAGTTTTACTCCAGAATTATAAGTGTATGTGCCCACTTACTCTTGATGGTCCTGTGTAAAGCCCATGAGAACTTTTTTCTGAGAAAAACCAAACCCAAGCCAGACATAAGGTACACAAATCACCCTCTCGAGGGGTTTAGGCTTATTTGATTAAGATTTGCCAAGACAATAACAGTTAGAAGAAAGAAAAATAAGATAAAAAAGTACAATCATGTATCAAAAGGTATCAAATAGTAGCTGCAAGCCTCGTAATATCAGCAGAGACAGTGTGAAGCTAATTTATGGTTAAAAGAAAAAACATAGGCGGCACGGTGGTGTAGTGGTTAGCGCTGTCCCCTCACAGCAAGAAGGTCCTGGGTTCGAGCCCCGTGGCCGGCGAGGGCCTTTCTGTGCGGAGTTTGCATGTTTTCCCCATGTCCGCGTGGGTTTCCTCCGGGTGCTCCGTTTTCCCCCCACAGTCCAAAGACATGCAGGTTAGGTTAACTGGTGACTCTAAATTGACCGTAGGTGTGAATGTGAGTGTGAATGGTTGTCTGTGTCTATGTGTCAGCCCTGTGATGACCTGGCGACTTGTCCAGGGTGTACCCCGCCTTTCGCCCATAGTCAGCTGGGATAGGCTCCAGCTTGCCTGCGACCCTGTAGAACAGGATAAAGCGGCTACAGATAATGAGATGAGATGAGAAAAAACATACAGCCTACAGCTGCTTGACACTCTCTCATCAGTCACCAACCAGGCATAAATGCACAGTTTCGGTGGCTATGATAGTTATAAATTGACCATCACATTGACAAGTTACTTGCTTTGAGCCAGATCCACCTTGATGATTTTTCAGCTGCTGCATGAAGCTACTTGGAGGCAGATGTTATGGCACATGTGCCAAGTCCAAGTTTGGATAGGAAGGCTGTCATGGACCTCCCCAGGAATCCACAACAGCCAACATCTACTGGCCATACTGAGCACACCCACCCATTGTCCTCACAACTACAAGTAATAAGCAACTGCTGATACTGCATTCTCTTATGTTCAAATGCCTCCTCCATATTGTCCTCCCAGGGGACAGTCATTTCTATGAGATGTACATGTCTTACTGATGTGGACCACATGATCACATCTGGTCACTCATTAGTTACAGCAATATGTGTTGGAAAGATTAGGTTCTCACCCAAATCAACAATGACTTGCCAATCCCGAGCACCCACAAGCAACCTTGACTGTTTAGTTGGTTTTCCATAACCGGCTGGACATTCACCTTCTCAGGAGAACATCATTTTAAGAGATGTTTTCTGCATAGGATTCTCATTGATGTATTTCCACTGCTTTTTCACTATGTCCACTAACACTACCAACACCTGTTTGTGACACCAAGTGTAGAGACTTAAAAGTTATTTACACAGCAACAGCACATGACTAAGGCTACGTTTACATTAGACCGTATCTGTCTCGTTTTCTTCGCGGATGCACTGTCCGTTTACATTAAACCGCCTGGAAACGCCGGGAAACGGGAATCCGCCAGCGTCCACATATTCAATCTAGATCGTGTCAGCTCCGGTGCTGTGTAAACATTGAGAATACGCGGATACGCTGTGCTGAGCTCTAGCTGGCGTCGTCATTGGACAACGTCACTGTGACATCCACCTTCCTGATTTGCTGGCGTTGGTCATGTGACGCGACTGCTGAAAAACGGCGCGGACTTCCGCCTTGTATCACCTTTCATTAAAGAGTATAAAAGTATGAAAATACTGCAAATACTGATGCAAATACTGCCCATTGTGTAGCTTTGATTGTCTTTAGGCTTGCCATCCTTCCACTTGCAAGTGGTAAGTGATATGCGCTGGGATCACACACACAGCGGCTCAGTCCCGAATCATGGCTTGTTCACTTCACTCGAGCGCTCTGTGAGCTGCGCAGGGCCGGAGTGCGCACCCTCCAGAGGGCACTCGCTGTTCAGGGCGGAGTGATTTGGAGCGCAGGATGCCTGCGGAGCCGAGCGTATCCGTGTATTGGCATTGCTGTGTGCACGCAAATCGTGTATTGGTGTTGCTGTGTGCACACTAATCGTTTTAAAAACGTTAATCTGATGATCTGCTGATACGGTCTAATGTAAACATGGGCTAAGTGTGCCTCATTCCACACCACAACAAAGGCATACATCAGACTGAGAATAACCCCACAGCTTGAGGTTAACTGGTGATGGTAGGAGATCATGCACTGATTGCAGAAGGAACTAGAAAAGCACTCGGAGAGCGCAAACCTCTGCCAAGAATCCTTTAAAAAATTCTGGGATCCAGACGGTGATCCGGATCACCGCCAAAATTTAATGGATTGTTACTTGTGCCCAGTCACACCTCTGGAAAAATTTTCAGAGCAATCCATTCATAACTTTTTCCATAATGTTGCTAACAGACAAACCAACAAACAAACAAACCAACGCTTCCGAAAACATAACCTCCTTGGCGGAGGTAGGTATTTATTTATTTATTTATTCTCCTTTATTTAACCAGGGTAGTCACATTGAGGCTGTTGCCTCTTTTTCAAGTGAGCCCTGGCCAAGAAAGCAGCAATAAGATAAAACAGACAACATAAAACAGACATGCAGACAAACACAGCAGCAAAGCATAGCAAACATTAAAAGCAAAGACATAAAAGATTAAGACATGAAAACATGCAGGACATAATCAAAACATGCAGGACATAAGCAAGATATGCATAGCTTAGAAGAATGGCAGGGCGTGAGCACATCATACTGGACAACACACACAACTTAATAAAACAAGCAGGACAAAAACATACCATGCAGGGCAACAAGATACACACAGCTTAAAACACACAATAGGTTAAAAGACAGGCAGGACACATAAATAACATGTTGGACAAGAGACACATAGCTTAAAATACACACAGGTTGAGACAAGCAGAACATAAACATAGCATGCTAGACAGCAAGAGAGCAGAAATTACCATAAGAGATAGGTACACAATGAAATAATAAGAACACAAACAAGCACATAACAGGTAACATAGACCAAAGCTGGCATACTTACAACATGAACATAAAAGATAATGCACTGAATGCGTTCAATAGAATAGCCTCAACCTTAAAAACACTTGCATTGATATTTTAGTATGTCAGCAATGCGTAACTTAAAATCAGTCAATGGAATGAACAAATCTAGCTTTAACTGTTTCTGGAGTTCATTCCAGGTTGAGGGGGCATTGTATTGAAAGGCTAATTTTCCAAAATTGGTTCTAGGAGTTGGTATGTTAAAAAGAATAATATTGTTTGATCTGAGGTTATATCTATTATTTGAGGACCAAGAAAACAGTGATAGATAGGATGGTAGCAAACCAATAACTGCCTTATAAATGAAAGTCAGCCAATGAAGCTGCCTGCGTACTGACAGCGGGTGACAACCAGACAGGCTGTACAGGTCACAATGGTGTGTTGAATATCTAGCCCCAGTAATAAAACGTAGCGCAGAGTGATAAATTGAATCTAGCGACCGTAGCACAGACTTTGATGCATGCATATGTTATCATAGTCTAATGCAGAAAAAAATGTAGATGTTACCAGTTCCTTTCTGGCTTTAAGATTAAAACATGCCTTATTTCTATAATAAAACCCTAATTTTACTTTTAGTTTCTGCACTAAGCTGGTAACATGAGAATTAAAAGACAGCTCTTTGTCCAATAAAAATCCTAAGTATTTGTAGCTTGACACCCTCTCTATAACCTGTCCCTGAAGAGTAATTATTTGAGGCAAAGTTTGAGTTTGAGAATTAGTAAATAACATATATTTGGTTTTGTTTGAGTTTAGTACCAGATGTAACTTAAGTAAGTTTTCTTGTATTTTTGTGAAAGCTTCTTGGAGTTTTGCTAATGCCTCAGAAGGAGATGGGGCTGAGCAGTATAGAATGGTGTCATCTGCATATAGGTGTACATTGGCATTGTTTACATATGCACAGATGTCATTTATGTAGATGGTGAATAATAATGGACCTAAGATGGAACCTTGTGGAACGCCAATTTTGATCTGAGCTCTTCCTGATGTTATACCGTCACAGGAAACACATTGATATCTGTTTGTAAAATAATCTTTAAACCAAAGTAAAGCTTTTTCAGACATCCCAATATTATACAGAGAATATAATAAAATACTATGATTTACTGTATCAAAAGCTTTAGAAAGATCAATAAACAACGCTGCACAAGAGTTTTTACTATCAATAACACTAATGATGTCATTGACTACTTTTACGGCTGCTGTGATGGTGCTATGTCTCTTCCTAAAGCCTGATTGAACTGGGCTAAGAATACTGTTATTAGTTAAAAACTCTTTTAGTTGATCACTAATTAGAGACTCAAAGATTTTAGCTAACACTGAAAGCTTTGAGATTGGATGGCAGTTATCTAGCAAAGTTGGATCACCACTCTTTAATAAAGGTACTACATGTGCTAATTTCCAGGAATCTGGAATACAGTTTTGTTCCAGAGATAAATTAAAAATGTATGTTAAAGGGTCAGTGATAATTTCAGCAGAAAGTTTTAAAAGTGATGGGTCAAGACCATCAGGACCAGCTGACTTTCTACTTTCTACTTTTTAGAGCTGATAACACTGACTCCCTGTGAATTGGTTCAAGAGCAAAAGTAGGCCTATTTACCTGTCTCATACTAGGAGACTGAAAATAAGACTGCGTTTGCCTCGGTAGTGAATTAAAAAGAAGCCCTGCCGAAGCGAAGTGTTGGTTAAAGGAATCCACTATCTCTTTTTTGTCAGTAATTTATGTGGAATCTAAGCATATTTGTTGGGGTAATGCAGATGTTATAGAATTAGACTTTAATGACTTAATTATTTTCCAAAATTTAGCCGGGTTCTGTAGATTCCTAGTCATTTCGTCTAGATAAAACTGAGATTTAGCTTTACGTATCTGTGCCGTGCATTTATTTCTTAGACACCTGAAAATAGTCCAATCCGTATCTAAACCAGATTTTCTTGCCTTTGCCCAGGCAAGATCTCTGTCCCTAACCAGACAGGACAGTTCTTCAGAAAACCATGGATTGTCTCTCCCTTTAACCCTAAATCGTCTCAAGGGGGCGTGTTTATTTACAACTCTCAAAAAGAGATCCTTAAAAAAAGTCCATGCCAACTCGACCTCTGGAATTAAGGGCACCCTATGCCAGTCACAATGATATAAGTCTTGCAAAAATGCCTGTTGATCAAAATGTTTAAAATACCATTTCTCTATAATTTGTGAAGCTGATTTTAAAAGTTTACAGTTTCAGATCATTGCTACTGCACAATGGTCGCTCACATCATTTGGGAATATACCAACATAAAGACATTTATCAGGTTTGTTTATTAAAATTATATCAATTAGAGTAGATTTGCTAGGATTTTTTATATTTAGGCGTGTTGGGGCATTTATTACTTGGGTTAAATTGACGGAGTGACAGTATGCCTTGAAGTCTCTAGAGTCATCTTTCATCCAATCTCAATTTAAATCACCTAGTAGAATAACTTCTTTCTGGCCGACGATTTCAGAGAGCACAGATGATAGGGAAGATAATGTGTCACTTTTAGCTGATGGAGGTCATCATTAGATGATATTGCAGGTTGGTCCATCAACCAAAGTTCTGGCCAGGAAACAGATCTAGACTCAACTTAATCCCATCTGATCCATACACCCTGTTTTCCATGCCCTGCAGGAGTTGTAAGATGGGATTCTTCCTCAAGAGAACAGAGCTCACTCAACACCATCTCTCAGCACCCTAATGCATTCTCATGAGAGAACCACCTATGGCATACATTTCCAAGACCAACCCTTCCTGTCTGTACAGCGCTGGCAACATCTTTTGTCTGCAGACTTGCTTCCGCCACTTCCACGGTATCCTTAGCTGCCCATTTTCTAGCAGTCCACAACTCAGGCTGGACATCCCATATAATTGGATCAGAGAAATCCCGCAACATCAGATGTAGTTGAGCTTTGCCAATTTTGAATTCTTCAGTGACGGAAGGAAAAGGTAAACTTGATTTACCTTTCTTCATATACAGCTCTGCAGTTGAAAAGCAGGGAAGAACTCCTAGCCAGATATGCAGGTGCTTGCTAATACTGTATGATGCTGAATGATTTCCAATCGAGAACGAGATACTTCATACACTTGTAAAGGCCACATAACCCATAGGAGAAGACCAAACTGGAAGCACCAAGCTTTCAGCTTACCTGGTAAAAGGGTATTGTCTATCACTTTTAGAACTATCCTTCTCTGTTTCTCTACTTCCACTCCACGACGGCAATCTGTCAATAGGATAGAATACCACTGGCCCAGGCTATTTACTAGTTCCTCTCTAATGGTGGGAATGTTGCCATGACCAATGTAAAAATGGATATCCTTTACCTTACCATGTACCAAAGAAAGACTGTGGCTTTTCTTTGCCTTTGGTTTCAACCTGGACCACATGAACAAAAGCCTGGAGCTAACTAAAGCTTCAAGACATGAACACATTAACACTGTCTCTGTGACATTCTACTCTTTATATCAGTAAGAGCAAGCAAACAAAAATACCCAAATATGTATTGTCTGTAAAAAAAATTACATTTCTTCACCCATGTCTTCCTCCTGTTGCTCCCATCAGGGATCACCACAGTGGATAATCCTTTCCAATTTATGATCCACATGTTTGATTTGGCACATGTTTTGCACCGGATGCCCTTCCTCAGGTAACCCTCCCCAGTCTAGCCAGGCTTGTGTCCGGCGCAAAGTATGCACTGGCTTGTGCAACCCCAGGGGCTGGGTATTTTGCCTAATCTACATGTCTTTGAACTGCGGGAGGAAACCGGAGCACCCAGAGGAAACCCATGCAGACACGGGGAGAACATGCAAACTCCTCATTTCCTCACTCATGTGGTACGCAGAAATGTTCTAAAAGTCTAAAACATAAATGCACACTTCACACTTCCTCACTGATTGTGTGTATACACAATCTGCATTTGTTCCCACTCAAGTGGATTTTCTGAAGTGACTTCAGCATAGCCCAGCTGAGTGGAAGCTTCCAAATGGAGTGGCTATGTCAACAGCTCAACAGAATTCAAGATTCAAGAGTCAAGATTTTTATTTGTCATATACACAATAACAGACACAGCGGATTATAATAATAATAAAACTTTATTTCAGACACCAGAAGTCCATATGACATTTAAATATATTAAAAGCAATATAAATGATAAATTAAGACAAAAAAATAAAAGCAAAGAAATAACAAGCACATACGTAAAAACAATTATAAAAAATATAAACTCTTGCACCAATGCCTCCTAAGCCTGGACGTAAAACGGTAGCAGCTTTTTAGCGGACTGGCCAAGGCCTCAATTATAGCATTCTCAGACCTATCTATACGACACATAAAACTATACATTAAATGTCTTAAAAGTGCCTCAAAAGTTGGCACTGCAGAGGACACAAATAATTCACTGGCACTATGCCACCTAGGGACCCTGAGTAGCAGCCTCATTGCATCATTATATGCAACCTTGAGTCGCTGCATACTACCCTTTTTAAAACAGGACCACAATTGAGAAGTGTATAAAGGTGTGATGTACGTTCTAAACAAGGAACATTTCACATCATTGGAACACATAGAAAACTTACGTAAAAGCATATTAGCTTGGGAGTAAATTTTACATCTCTGTCGATAGATGTCCTTATCATCTGACCAGTCATCAGATATGACATGTCCAAGATATTTTATTTCATCACATACAGCAAGAGTACCGCCTGCCAAGGAAAACGTGGGAAAATTTGATTTCCTATCCCCAACGCTTCTAACTATCATTATTTGGCTCTTCTTAGCATTATACTGTATATCATGATCCAAGCCATACTGAGAGCACACCTTTAACATCTGCTGTCGCCCAGCACTATAAGGACACAGCAGAACCAAGTCATCTGCATACATCAAATGGTTAACAATAGTGTTGCCCACAAGGCAGCCAGTTTTTAATCCATTTAACTGATCAGTGAGATAATCCATATACACATTAAATAAAATAGGAGACAAAATCCCACCTTGACGCACTCCATTACTGACAGGAAATGGAGCCGACACAACATTATCCCATTTAACCTGAAACATTTGATGAGCATACCAAAACACTAATATTCTCACTAAAGGCTTAGGGACACCTCGATCTAACAACTTTAGGAATAATTTTTCATGATTGATTCTATCAAATGCTTTAGATGCGTCAATGAAGCACAGGAAAACAGTTGAGTTCAGGCTAATATATCTTGCTACAATCTCCTTAAGAGCATATATACATAGGTCAGTCCCATGCTTTCTTTTAAAACCAAACTGATTATCATGAGTATACACATACATTTCTGTCTTAGCTAGCAGTATTCTCTCCAAGACTTTGGACAAGATACTGGCTAGTGCAATAGGTCTGTAATTGCTAATACTATTAAGCTTACCAGCTTTATCCTTAAGTACAGGCACTAACATTACGGCCATAATAGATTTGGGTAGGACTCCATGAACTATACAGCCAGTAAAGCACATAGACAATAAGTGACAGAGCTTATAACTGGCAAATTTTAAATGCTCTGCAGTAATGCAGTCCAAACCACAGGCCTTATTATTATCCAGAATGTTAATGGCATCAGCGACATCAGCTGCCCTTACTACCATATCAGCAGAGATGCCATGTTCAAGATGGATATGAACAGAGTTACTTTTCACACAGTTAAAAAGGTTACAATAATGCTCACGCCAAAGATCAGCTATTTTTTCTGGACCACTGACATCTTCAATGTCTGAGGGCAAGAGCATTTTACTATTGTACATGACTTTTACTTCTTTCCAGAATTCAGTAGGGTTACTACTTTGTAGCTTTCTAGCAAGTGAATCTGCTCTCATTGTGTCCTCATTTTTCTTAATAAAATGGAGGGCATATTTAAATCTAGCATTGATACGTTTTTTCAACTCTAACAAATCTCCCTGTCTAGGTCTACCAGCCTCAACCCAATTTCTAAATGCCTTTCTTGCCTCAGCATGCTGTTCAGCCACAAACTCATTCCACCCAGGTCTAATGTTTGGAACTTTACACTTACTATTAAACAAAGAAACACTGGAAGTATTAAGACATTTTACAATATCATCATACATAACACACAGTTCATCAGTATGTTGTACATTCTTACAGTTGATATCTGTGCACATCAAGGCCTCTTTGGGCAAGACAATATTATTTAGACAACTATCTGTAAGGTTTAAGTACCCAGCCATATCCTCCTCACACAGTTTTGACCAGTCCAGTTTACTTGAGGGAGCAGTATTATTATTGCTGGCCAGCAGGGGGACATTCTCAACATTTAACAGTGCAACTAAAGGTATGTGATCAGTAGTGGCAAGATCATAACAAATCTCCACATTTTCCAGAGAGGCATGGGCATCAGCTGTTGTCACAATGTGGTCTAACCATGATGTTGTGTGCCAAGCTTCACTTATATAGGTAAAACTAGTACTAGGCAACATAGATGTACTTGATAGTATTAATTTAGACTCATTACAAAACTTCTGCAGGTGTTTAGCAAACAGAGACTTGCTGTCTGACATGTCAGCATTAAAATCGCCCACAACATAAACACAGGATGAGCTGTTATCCTCTACAAAAGACTGGATAAGAGCTAATCTATTCAAAAATTCATCCTCATGCTCATATGCTTCATATGGTGTATAGACATTCAAAACAGTGAATTTCTTTTCATTGTAATTGAACTCTAGCCCTATGGCCCAGTCAACATTTAGTCTGACCACTTTTACCATAGGGTCATATTTAATGTTCCACAATATGGCTACTCCACCAGCTATCCTACCTCGCACCAGCCTAGTGCTGAGGTCGGTAGTGGACTCACCAGCCCCATGGAAGTTCATGTGCAGAGAGTTCAGTTTATCCAGATCTTGTATCGGTAACCACGTTTCTTGCAAACACAAAATATCACATTTGTCCAACAGCATGTCAACCACCAGACGGCGTGCTTTATCAGTAGCGGTATGGCCTACTCGCAGGCCACGAATGTTATATGAAGCAAGATGCATTTAGTTACTTTTGGCGTTCCCCGCAGAGTAGCTAGCCTTCATCACATCCTCGCCCACAGGCGCAACAGGCATCCCGATAGTAGTAGCACTATATTGCAACCTCTCATCTTTAGTGCAAGGGGTATCCTTAGATTGAACACTGCCTGCAGTCCTAGCGAGACGAGGCTCATAATAACGTCGGATAAAGATCCCGTCGGGCCAAAGCTGTGGATCATACAGCTCTCCCACATCATTACATTCAGCAATCACACAGAAAGAGTTAAATCTACTCTGTGTCGTCTCTATTTTCTTACAGGTTACTTCCCTGTCCAGCTTCATTTTTAAGTAATCCCTGAGAGTGTTGGCATCCACACTGAGATCGAACTTAGGAGCAAATACCTTTACCATCTTTGTTTTGACAGCCGAAATGTTGCTAACAACGCCAGTTCCAACAATGCCAGGCTTCTTTTTCACATGTCTAGCAGAAGCTCTACCAGAGCGGGGGGTAGCACGTCTCTGAGCAAAATTCTCAGGTACCTGCTTCAAGCGGCGTCCTTCCTTCACCACCGTACTCCAAGCGGGTGGCTGCGAGTGCGCTTCCACGGCTAAATCCTCCATCTCAGTCCTCCGTCCATTTTCCCCATACGGACTACAAGGGGCAGGATCAGGACCTAGCGGCTTCTCCACAATCGAAAACAGACCCGTCGCACTAAGCGAAGGGCCTGATGATTCCAAAGTAGGCCTAGTTGGACAGGCCCCCAAAGAAGCGGCGTTCAGCCGCCATGGCCCCTCCACAGCAGTCAAACGATTATTCAGTTCAGCAGAAACTTCCCGCAGAGTTTCACAAGCAGCCACCTGATCGACCATAGTTCTTTTTAATAAGTCTATGTCCATATTAATTTGCTGCATTTTCCCGAGAAGCGTGGACACGTCTATGTGTTTAAATGAGACTGGGGGTAATTCATCCAAGAAGTGCGACACAAATCGAGGAATATCTTCCCCACATTCATTTAACACTTGTAGGCACAATTTGACATTATTGATGTCCTTCTTTTGCCCCCTGTGGGAGATCCACCGTTTGTTATGTGGAAAGAGCTGTGATAAAACAGCCTTTGACGATTCAATCCGATCAGAGCTGAAACTGCTTGTGACTACAGTTACAATGTCATCGTGGCTTAAAGTCCGCATTTTAACCACAATAAAGTTCAGAAGTTCATCTTCAACAATAACTCTACCATCCTCTGTACGATAAATTTCTGGCTTAATCCGAGAGAACTCATGAGAGATCTCTCCCACAGCACGCCGAGCTGCAGCGCCATCCGCACCCGACGCCATGACACTATTGCACGATTATTAGTGAGTAATGAAATTCTTATTTTGCAACTGCCCGACCAAACTACGCTTACCAATATAAAAAGAAATATTTAAATACAAAATATGAAATATAAAATATAAAGTGCATATGGAATGCAAAATATAAAGATAGAGTGAAAATGAAGATAACATTAAAAAAAGGCAAACAAAACAGTGTGCAAATATAGAGGTCGATATACTGTGCAATGTCTTTTTAAAAAAAGGCAAACAAACAATGTGCAAACATAGAGGTAGATATACCGTGGAACATCTTGTGCAAAATTGCTAATATAATTCGTGTTCAAAGCCTGATGGAAATATAGAGGTAGATGGTGATTATAATCCGTGGTTCAAAAGCCTGATGGCCTGGGGGTGAAAACTGTTTGTCAGTCTAGTAGTCCTTGCTTTCACACTCCTATAGCGTCTGCCGGATGGTAGGAGCATGAATAGTCTGTGTTGTGGGTGTGTTTGAACTACCACCATAAATTTATTCAACAGAATAAATTTATGGTGGTAGTTCCTCTTCTGTCTCTCCCATCTCTGTTTGCTCTTTCTGCCTCTGTGGTGCTTCCTCTTTCTCTTTGAAGGGCAAGGGCTCACTAGCTGTAAAACATAATATTTCTTATTCAAAATTACACACATACAAAAGTTAAAAAAAACCTGTCACACCATTCTCTGTACTGTAGTTGGGTCAGAGGAAAAGGGGCCTCAGTGGCATCCCTCACATTACCAGCATTCACCTTTATCCAGGGTGACTTACATTTATACAACTGAGCAGCTGAAAGGTATAGGCCTTGCTCAAGGGCCCACCAGTAGCAGCTTGGTTGTTCTGGGATTTGAACCCAGGACCAGTAGTCCAATGTCTTAACTACTGAGCTACCAATCACATCTCTGGGGTGATACACTATATGCAGAGACACGCCATACCAGTTCAAGTGTGCCACCCTGTAAAACTGCTGATGTTGCTCATAGCAACACACTACTACTGGCTCCACCTCTTGAGGAATTAAAGCTGAAGTACAGCCAGCAATAGTCACTAATGAAGCATCACTGTTTCCATGCTCTGCTCTTTCCTCTCCAGGTTTTAACTTTCACCTTTTATTGGCAGAATTAAAAGAGTGCAAAGAGCTAACCTCCTGATACTGATCTCCAGAATCAGAATTTCAGCACCACGATGAGCCAAAAGCGCTGCAGAGAGGATGTGGGAGACCCTGGTAACCTTGAGCCCACCCAGGACACAACGGAAGCCAAGAGACAGCAAGGAGACAATCAGGCCTCAGACAATCAACAGAAAGGTAAACCACTGAGTTTAAATCTCAGCAATGATTCACAACAATAATTAAGCACATAAATCCTGTCAAGAAACAATGTATTTTTAATAACTCTTTTGAGAATCATATCTACTCATACAATCAATGTTCAGGTCCTGTTTGTAAATGTTCATACTCTGAGTTCAGCAGACAGGATATCTGAAGTAATTTTAGAGTATATTTATGTCTAGAATCTTTACTGAGTGGCACAGTGAAAAAAGGAATGGGGAAGTACAGTTGTGCTGGAGGTGGGGGAAGGGGACAGTTCCAAAAGAGATAATGAGGGTCAGTGGAGTTAGAGGCAGTACCATCCACCTCAGGAGAATTAATGAACAGATATGCATTTGGGTGGTGGTTCATTTTCTTGAAGCAGTTGTTTATAACTAAGAGCCCAGTGAGATGAGGGTGATGGAAGTCTCAGGGCACCCCTTTGTGGTCTGAAAAGAAAAGAGAATCCAACTAAAAAGTATCCTGGTTAACAATTTTCCATGGGTGGATCATAATGAAGGTCAAAGTCTATATGAAGGCAAGGCAAGGCAAGTTTATTTATATAGCACATTTCATACACAATGGCAGTTCAATGTGCTTTACAGAAGTAAAAACAAAAACAGTCAACAATAGAGAAATAAAATTACATAAAATAATTTTATTTTTATTCTAAAACAATTAATTAAAAGAATTAAAAGAAAATAATAAGAATTAAACAATAGTAGAAATAAAATAATAAAATGAAGTAGTAGTTCAAATAGGAGGAGAAAAAAAAAGAAACCAGCAGAATAAAATAAAATAAAGTTAAAGTTAAAGTAAATTTAAAACATGCAGAGAAAGTAAAGATTATAAAAAATGTAAAGAAGACAATATTAATTATTTAACAGAAAGCATCTGAAAACAGCTTGGTCTTTAACCTAGATTTGATGCTGCCAACAGCAGGAGCATTTTTAATGTCCTCTGGCAGTTGGTTCCATAGCTGTACTGCATAGTAGCTAAAAGCTGCTTCACCATACTTTGTTTTAACAACTGGTTTTAATAGTAAATTTTTCTGTTTCGACCTGGTAGATCTGATTGGGTTAGGCCGCTGCAACATATCAGAGAGGTAATTGGGCCCTGTACCATTTAGAGATTTGTACACCAGCAGCAATGCTTTAAAGTCAATTCTGTAGCTTACTGGAAGCCAGTGAAGGGACCTTAGAATTAGAGTAATGTGCTCTGTTCTTTTTGTTCATGTGAGAACCCTAGCCGCTGCATTTTGAACCAGCTGAAGTCGTTTGATGGTCTTTTTTGGCAGGCCTGTGAAAAGGCCATTGCAGTAATCAACCCTACTAGAGATGAAGGCATGTATTAGTTTTTCCAGATCATTTTTTGACATAAGTCCTCTTAGTTTGGAAATGTTTTTTAGGTGATAAAATGCCGTTTTAGTGATTGCTTTCATGTGACTGTCAAAGTTTAGCTCGCTGTCAATGAAAACACCAAGATTTTTCACCATTTCTTTAGTTTTAATCCCTTTTGTGTCAAGAATAGTGGTAATCCTGAGTCTTTCATCTTTTTTTCCAAATAGAATTACTTCTGTTTTATCTGTGTTCAGCTGAAGAAAATTTTTTGACATCCAGTTGTTGATTTGATCGATACACTGGTAGAGACATTCAAGGGGGGCATAATCATTAGGTGATAGAGCAAAATAAATTTGGGTGTCATCTGCATAGCAGTGATACAAAGTTGAATTTTTATTGATAATTTGCCCAAGTGGGAGCATATAAAGATTGAAAAGTAATGGTCCAAGAATCGACCCCTGGGGGACACCACAGGTCAAGGACATTGACGTTGAGGAACAATTTCCCATGGTAACAAAGAAGCTTCTATCTTTTAAGTATGAATTTAACCAATTGATAACTTTACCAGTCAATCCAACCCAGTGTTCAAGTCGATATAGCAGTATGTTGTGATCAACAGTATCAAAAGCTGCACTGAGGTCCAGTAATACCAGGACCGATGTTTTGCCTGCATCAGTATTAAGACGTATGTCATTTATAACTTTGATCAGCGCTGTTTCAGTGCTATGATTGGCACGAAATCCTGACTGAAAATTATCAAAACGGCTGTTTGATATCAAGAAGGCAGTTAATTGATTGAAGACAATTTTTTCAAGGATTTTCCCAATGAATGGTAAATTTGATATTGGCCTGTAGTTATTTAATACTGAAGGATCCAGATTATTTTTTTTAAGTAGGGGCTTTACAACGGCTTTTTTTAGGGACACAGGAACAACGCCAGTCTCTAGGGATGTATTTATAATTTGAAGCACATCTGTAATTATAAGATGAAGAACAGACTTAAAAAAGTTGGTGGGCAGAATGTCCAATTCAGATGTTGAGGAACTGAGATTTTGTACAGTTTTTTCAAGAGTCTCATAATCAATTAAACAAAATTCTGACATTGTGTTGAAGTTATCTATCTGTGTCATTGGTGATTGCAGTTTTTCAATTTTTTGCAACTGAGATATATTATGAGGAATATTCTGCCGTATTTTATCAATTTTACCTTTGAAAAAGGATGCAAACTCATTGCATTTATTAACTGAGAGAAGTTCAGGTGCTAATTGTGGTGGGGGATTAGTTAGCTTCTCTACTGTTGAAAATAGCACACGGGCATTGTTCATATTCCTGCTGATGATATTGGAGAAGAAAGACTGTCTTGCTTTACAAATTTCATAATTATAATTACAAAGCATCTCTTTATGGATTTGATAATGGATGTGAAGTTTAGATTTGCGCCATTTTCTTTCAGTCTTTCTACATTCTCTCTTTAGCAGTTTAACAGCCGGGTACTGCTTCCATGGTGCTTTCTGCTTATCATTGACTCTTTTGATTTTGAATGGAGCAATATCATCCATAATTTGGGTCATATTTAAATTAAAAATTTCCAGTAAATCATCTACAGAGTCTGACATTTTGGTTGAGTTCTGAGAGAGAGCTTGCTCAAAGTGAGCACATGTGTTGTCTTTTATGACTCTCCTACCTATAGTCGTTGAGCTGTTCTGAATGTGAGGAGACATATCATCAAATCAAATCAAGTTTATTTGTACAGCGCTTTTAACAATAAACATTGTCGCAAAGCAGCTTTACAGAATTTGAACGACTTAAAACATGAGCTAATTTTATCCCTAATCTATCCCCAATGAGCAAGCCTGTGGCGACGGTGGCAAGGAAAAACTCCCTCAGACGACATGAGGAAGAAACCTCGAGAGGAACCAGACTCAAAAGGGAACCCATCCTCATTTGGGCAACAACAGACAGCCTGACTATAATATTAACAGTTTTAACAGGTATAACCCTCAACTGTCCTCATGGGGCCGTCCTTCACAGGAGTGGGGCGATAAAACTCCGACCAGACACAGGGCACCAGGATGGATCAAGCAGGTCCGAGGGGCAGAAGAGGCCAGCATCTCAATCCCAGGATCAATATGTAACTCAGAGGGACAGATGGGGGGGCGGGGGGGGGGGGAGAGAGAGAAAGAAAACACGTTGTTAGGTATGCCCTAAAAATGACAAGTATTAAATCTGTGTGGTAGGCTCGCAGAGACGAGAGTCTTGACATCATGCATGACGCACAATGGCATGTTTATATGGTAAAAAATATATCATGACCTGCTCTGGCTGGATGCTTGATTGGGTGATGGGAGCACACTCCTCAGCAATGATGAGATGCAGATGGGACCGTTAGGCCTGGCCAAGACAATTCAGTTACATTTAACCGGGTCTGGGACATGCGACAGAATGTCTGACGGCCGATTCCCTGCAGGCTACGATAGCCAGTCGAGGTCCCCACCGTCTCCACCAAAAGATTTCCTGTTGACTCCATGTAACTCAGAGGGACAGATTTGGGGGGGGGGGGGGAGAGAAAGAAAACACAGGTGGTTAGGTATGCCCAATGTCACCTGAATAAGTAGGAACAGTATACATATTGCACCGAGTACAAGCAGGGACTCCGGCAACTAACTATGACAGCATAACTAAAAGGAGAGAGCCAGAAGGTAACACAGGCATGAGGGAGCCCCGGGACATAAAGCAGCCAGCCACTGCACCGTCAACAAACTCGAGTGAGCAAGCGAGTGGGGACTGACAGCATCCATACATCCCAGTTTACCAAAACACTCTGTCTGAGGACCCTCCAGATCTACACCTTTACCTCATAAACACCATTAACACAAGGCTTGACTAAACAGATATGTTTTCAGCCTAGACTTAAATGCTGAGACTGTGTCTGATTCCCGAACATTACTTGGAAGGCTGTTCCATAACAGTGGGGCTTTGTAAGAAAAGGCTCTGCCCCCTGATGTAGCCTTCACTATACGAGGTACCAGCAGATAGCCTGCACCTTTTGATCTAAGTAGGCGTGGCGGGTCATAGAGGAGCAGAAGTTCACTCAGGTACTGTGGTGCGAGACCATTTAGTGCTTTAAAGGTCAATAGTAGTATTTTATAATCAATACGAAATTTGATTGGGAGCCAATGCAGTGTGGATAAGACAGGCGTGATGTGGTCATATTTTCTAGTTCTAGTAAGGACTCTTGCTGCGGCATTTTGAACTAACTGGAGCTTGTTTATGCACTTATTGGAAGATCCAGACAGTAAGGCATTACAATAATCCAACCTGGAGGTAACGAAAGCATGGACTAGTTTTTCTGCATCATGCAATGACATTAAATTTCTTATCTTTGCAATATTTCTGAGATGAAAGAAAGCTATCCGGGTGATGTTATCAATGTGAGTTTCGAATGAAAGACTGGGGTCAATAATCACTCCGAGGTCTTTTACTGCTGCACGTGAAGAAACAGAAAGGCCATCCAGAGTTACTGTGTAATCAGAAAACTTACTTCTAGCTGTATGTGGTCCTAGCACAAGTACTTCAGTCTTGTCAGAGTTAAGCAGAAGGAAATTTATAAGCATCCAGTGTCTAATGTCCTTAACACATTCCTCAATTTTATTAAGCTGGTGTCTCTCATCAGGTTTTGCAGAAACATACAACTGTGTGTCATCAGCATAACAGTGGAAACTAATACAATGTTTACGAATAATATCGCCCAGAGGTAACATATATAGAGAAAAAAGCAGTGGACCCAAGACAGAACCTTGTGGAACACCAAACTTTACCTCGGTACGTCTAGAAATATCACCATTTATATCGACATACTGATAACAATCAGTTAGATAAGACCTGAGCCAGGAGAGGGCCATTCCCTTAACTCCCACAACATTTTCTAGTCTATCCAGAAGAATGGAATGATCAATGGTATCAAATGCTGCACTAAGGTCAAGCAACACAAGTAGCGAGACACAGCCCTGATCAGACGCCAACAGTAGGTCGTTTACTACTTTAACCAGTGCTGTCTCTGTGCTATGATGAGGTCTAAATCCTGACTGATACATTTCATGGATGTTATTCCTATGTAAATATGAGCATAACTGCTGTGCCACAGCTTTTTCAAGGATCTTGGAGATAAAGGGGAGGTTTGATATTGGCCGATAATTGGACAGCTGACAGGGATCAAGGTCAGGTTTTTTAATCAGGGGTTTGATAACTGCTAGTTTAAAGGATTTGGGTACATAGCCAATCGTAAGAGAAGAATTTATTATTTTTAGAAGCGGTTCGATTACTCCAGGCATTATCTGTTTGAATAGATGTGTCGGTAAGGGATCTAGTACGCAAGTTGAGGCTTTTGATGTAGAGATTAATGAGAGTAATTCAGTTTCTTTTAGGGGAGTAAAACATTCTAACTGATGATTCTGATACAGTTATATTGTTAACTACAAGGTCACTTTCATTGTCTAACCTTAAATTAGTAGTTTGAATTTTTTGTCGGATATTCTCAATTTTGTCATTAAAAAAATTAATGAAGTCGTTGCTACTACATACTGCAGGTGTGCATGTGTTGATAGTGGACTTATTCCTGGTTAATTTTGCAACAGTATTAAATAGGAATCTAGGATTATTTTTGTTATCTTCTATTAGGGAGGAGAGATATGTTGATCTCGCAGCACTAAGAGCTTTTCTATACTTCAGGAAGCTCTCCTTCCAAGCTAATTTGAACACTACCAATTTTGTTTGACGCCATTTACGTTCCAGTTTTCGAGTGGTCTGTTTTAATGTGCGAGTGTCATCATTATACCAGGGTGCTAATTTTTTGTCTCTGACCATTTTCCTTTTTAGAGGAGCTACATTATCTAAAGTATGGCGGAATGTTGACTCTAAGCATTCAGTTGCCTGATCGAGTTCTGTAGGGGCCGACAGTGACCCAATCAAAGTTGACAGCTCTGGGAGATCATTTATAAAGCTCTGTGCAGTAGTTGACGTGAAAGTACGTTTAATACAGTAGCGTGGTGAGGTGCATATATTATTACTCAGACATATTTTGAATGAGATGAGACAATGATCTGAGATAACTTCAGACTGTGGAAGTATGACTATATTGTCTACGTTTAATCTGAATGTTAGTATTAGATCAAGGGTGTGACCACCATTATGGGTCGGTCCTATGACATTCTGCTTAATCCCGACTGAATCTAAGATGGACACAAACGCTGTTTTTAAAGGGTCTTCTGGGTTATCAAAGTGAATATTAAAATCTCCGACAACTAAAGCTTTGTCTAAGGAAATAACCATATCTGAGATAAAATCTGCAAATTCAGAAAGAAACTCAGAATATGGCCCCGGGGGCCTGTAAATAATAAGCAATGGAATTAACTGGGTAGACTTATTTTTCGAGGCTACATACATTATATGAGTATGAAGAACTTCAAATGTATTAAATTTATAACCTGGTTTGTGTGTTACACCTAGATAATCGTTATAAATAACCGCGACGCCTCCTCCTCTGCCAGTTAGACGAGGCTGGTGTATATAACTGTATCCAGGAGGACTCGCTTCATTTAATGCTATATATTCATTTGGCTTAATCCATGTTTCTGTTAAACACAGTACATTAAACTCCTGATCAGTAATGAGTTCATTAACCATTAGCGCTTTAGATGTAAGAGATCTAATATTTAATAGCCCCACCTTTAGATCAAAGGTGCTGGCAGCAGCTGTACAGTCAGTCTGATCTAATTTTATATTGATTAGGTTACTGGAACAAACTCTCTGAAAATTTCTACCTTTTTGTTGAGCTCGGGGAACAGACACAGTCTCGATGTAGTGGGCCCTGAGTGACGACTCTGTGCAGCTAGCAGACAGTCGGTTTAGCCTGTTCATCTGCTCCCTGGCCTTGGCTCTGGATTGTCAGAAATTAACTAGGCCTGTTCTGAGACTATAACCTATGCTGCAGGAAATGAGAGCAGCACCTTCCCGAGTGGGATGGATACCGTCCCGCCCTAACAGGCCAGCAGTGCCCTCAAAATTAGCCCAATTATCTATAAAGCCCACACTGTTTTCAGAGCACCACCTGGACAGCCAGCAGTTCAGCGACCATAACCTGCTGTAAGCCACATCGCCACGCCGCATTGGGATGGGGCCAGAGCATACTACAGCATCGGACATCGCCTTCGCTAATTTAAACACCTCTACAAAGTTACTCTTAGTAACCTCAGACTGACGAAGGCGTATATCATTAGCTCCTGCATGGATAACTATCTTTGAGAACCTGTGCTTGCCTAGGACCCTAAGATTACCTGCTATGTCCGGCGCCCTGGCTCCCGGTATACACCTGACTAAAGCTGCTGGTGCCCCTAAAGGCTGAGCTAATTTCACGTGCCGTATGATAGAGTCCCCTATAACCAGAGCTCTTTCAGGTTTCTCAGTGGGTGCATCACTAAGGAGAGCAAACCTGTTCGACACGTGACGCGGAGAGGAGTGGTGCTCCCGTGGGCGAGCCTCAGCGGTAGCTTTGGCTCTACGCTTATGCCGCCGAGCCGTCACCCATTCGCCCTGCTGTAAGGGCTCTAATGCCGGAGTTGGAGGATTGCTAACTCCACCTAGGGCGTCCAGACTTTCCCTAACGGAAACTACACTGTTCTCACGCTCACTAACCTGCTCTAAAGCCTGGACACGCGCTTCTAGCACTGAAATCTTCTCCGTCAGAGAGCTAACTAATCTGCACTTATCACAAGTAAAGCTAATAGAGCTATCGCTAGTGACGGAGGAAGAATGACTAAACATCCTGCACTCAGCACACTGAACAGGCTGAAGGTGTGCCATGATGAAAAGATTCACGTACCTTAAATGAAGATCTGTTGATATTAAAGCAGATCAGATGGCCTCCGCTTGTGGACTTTACACAGGAGGAGAAAAAAAGAAAGCTTCCGGTCTCGGCGTTCTTCCGAAAAAACCGGGAAAAAAAACGGAAAAAGGAAAGCGAAAGTGAAAAGTACAAAAATGAAAGCGACAGTATAATAAAAATGAAGACGATACTGGAAATTTATTTATAGAAAAAAAGTTAAAAAAGGATTAGTAATTAACGCCGGCACTCGCGGGAAAAAGGACTCGGCGCGAACAACTCAGGAAACAGGAAGTGCCAGAAACATCATAGAAAACACAGAAATGAAGAGAAACAAACAAAGAAAATGCAAGCAAAGAAAAAAAAGGCAGAAATCACTGCTTACAAAATGCTAGCTAGCTGACTTTAGTTTTTATGTCCTTTTCCTTACTTCCAGCCATGGTTCAAATTAAAACATTAGTGGCTAATACAACCCCGATTCCAAAAAAGTTGGGACAAAGTACAAATTGTAAATAAAAACAGAATCCAATGATGTGGAAGTTTCAGAATTCCATGTTTTATTCAGAATAGAACATAGATGACATATCAAATGTTTAAACTGAGAAAATGTATCATTTAAAGAGAAAAATTAGGTGATTTTAAATTTCATGACAACAACACATCTCAAAAAAGTTGGGACAAGGCCATGTTTCCCACTGTGAGACATCCCCTTTTCTCTTTACAACAGTCTGTAAACGTCTGGGGACTGAGGAGACAAGTTGCTCAAGTTTAGGGATAGGAATGTTAACCCATTCTTGTCTAATGTAGGATTCTAGTTGCTCAACTGTCTTAGGTCTTTTTTGTCGTATCTTCCATTTTATGATGCGCCAAATGTTTTCTATGGGTGAAAGATCTGGACTGCAGGCTGGCCAGTTCAGTACCCGGACCCTTCTTCTACGCAGCCATGATGCTGTAATTGATGCAGTATGTGGTTTGGCATTGTCATGTTGGAAAATGCAAGGTCTTCCCTGAAAGAGACGTCGTCTGGATGGGAGCATATGTTGCTCTAGAACCTGGATTATACCTTTCAGGATTGATGGTGTCTTTCCAGATGTGTAAGCTGCCCATGCCACACGCACTGATGCAACCCCATACCATCAGAGATGCAGGCTTCTGAACCGAGCGCTGATAACAACTTGGGCCGTCCTTCTCCTCTTTAGTACAAATGACATGGCGTCCCTGATTTCCATAAAGAACTTCAAATTTTGATTCGTCTGACCACAGAACAGTTTTCCACTTTGCCACAGTCCATTTTAAATGAGCCTTGGCCCAGAGAAGACGTCTGCGCTTCTGGATCATATTTAGATACGGCTTCTTCTTTGAACTATAGAGTTTTAGCTGGCAACGGCGGATGGCATGGTGAATTGTGTTCACAGATAATGTTCTCTGGAATTATTCTTGAGCCCATTTTGTAATTTCCAATACAGAAGCATGCCTGTATGTGATGCAGTGCCGTCTAAGGGCCCGAAGATCACGGGCACCCAGTATGGTTTTCCGGCCTTGACCCTTACGCACAGAGATTCTTCCAGATTCTCTGAATCTTTTGATGATATTATGCACTGTAGATGATGATATGTTCAAACTCTTTGCAATTTTACACTGTCGAACTCCTTTCTGATATTGCTCCACTATTTGTCGGTGCAGAATCAGGGGGATTGGTGATCCTCTTCCCATCTTTACTTCTGAGAGCCACTGTCACTCCAAGATGCTCTTTTTATACCCAGTCATGTTAATGACCTATTGCCAATTGACCTAATGAGTTGCAATTTGGTCCTCCAGCTGTTCCTTTTTTGTACGTTTAACTTTTCCAGCCTCTTATTGCCCCTGTCCCAACTTTTTTGAGATGTGTTGCTGTCATGAAATTTCAAATAAGCCAATATTTGGCATGAAATTTCAAAATATCTCACTTTTGACATTTAATATGTTGTCTAGGTTCTATAGAGATCTTACAGTCACGTGACCAGAAAGTACACAACCGCCATCTTGTCGGTCAAAAACACCGCTGAATACTGCTGCACTCGTGTACAGAATGGATCAATTTCAACCGACGGACTACACGGCTCATTTTTCTAATGAACAGATAACTAGATATATGTCTAAAATAAATGATCTACAGATTTGTGACCCTTATGGCTTATCGGACGGAGTTTTCACGACCGGATTTTGAACTGCCAGCGGAATATCCGGACGTGTGTAATTACCTCATTAACTTTCCCTCGCTTTTCAGTGGTGAAGCACTGCGTGCTTATAAATCTCTGGACAGTTATCTCTACAGAAATTCAGGATTTGTCAGCGACTCAGATGTGGCATCTTGTAAACAAGAATCCTCATTGGATGGGTAAGTCACTTAAGTATTGAGTATAGCACTGACCAGCCGATTATAGAATAGAATAAGGTAATTCCAAATTGTCCGTCTTGTTTACATGGATCTGGCGTTGGAGAGGTAGATGCTTGGCAGTGGAGATTTGAGTGGCTGTTTTCTGAGCTTAGTCAACAGGCCAGCTCTGCCTGCAGCCTCGCTTTTGCTTCCGCTCCCGGCGCCGCCTCCTTCGCTTTCCTTCCGATAACAATCCACGGAGACCCCACTGGTCTCGCTATCTCGTCCGGAATGTTTTTTTTTTTTTTTCTCATCCGGAATGTTGTGCATGCGATGGAAATCACTACAAACCGTCATTTTCTGCTGGAAACCAATGTCCAGTAAGTCCATACGGTTGTAGTGGATATTGAAGTCCAGTACAGATGAACAACACGTAAAAATACACACAAAAAACATAAACGTGCACAGGTAGGGAGAGCTTGTAGCCGCAGCCGTTGTAGTAGAATTGTATATAGTAGGGTTTTCCAGAAGAAAAGGTAGAAGTAAAAGCAGAAGTAGAAGTAGAAGGCGGAATATGGCGTTTGACCGACACGATAGCGTCTGTCACAATCTGGATCGGCTGTGACATCACATGCAAGTGCTCCATTGTAAATACAATATCAGTTTTTGAGATTTGTAAATTATTGCATTTCATTTTTATTTACAATTTGTACTTTGTCCCAACTTTTTTGGAATCGGGGTTGTACTATAGATATTCAAGATTTACATGCCAAGTTGGTTGAAATCTTCAGACTAACAAATATCAAGAATGCATTCATATCTTTGGTGATTGAGGAAAGGGTTCAATGAGTCAGAAAAATGTTATGTCTGCCCAGAGGGAGCCAAAATATTTTAACACAAATATTATTTTATTTTTTTCAGGCACCTCTTCTAAGCTTCCAACTGAATACAAGGTGTGTATCCTACAGTCAGCTCTGAACTACTAAGGACTATACAAGTCTTTATTAAATCATAAATCTTGAACCATCACTCTTCACTGTGTTCTGACTGACTGATATACTGTAAGTAATGTACATTTCTTTTCCACTTTCACCATGGTATGGTACAGACACTAATCCAGATCCAAAACCATATAGTCAGAATTTCTGTCTGTTTTGCATCACACAACAGTACCTGTGAATGTGGGCAGAGTTTCTTTAAAATAGGTGTTGTGGGGTGACACTGTTTTCCACAGAATGCTGGTTTTAATAGCTAACACTAATGCTGTATGTGGACGACTTTGTACATAGTGTGCGATGTAACATTAGTGTATAAATAGCATTTCTCCATTCATTGTATTTGACCAATCCCTGATCTGCACTATTTATAGTTCCACGTCCATATCTGTCACAATCCAGAGGCCATGGGAACAGACTGGACCTAATATGCAACTACTGGAAATGAACTGAGGCATACCTGATGAGTAGGCTCATGAAGAGAACAGGCAGGAAGCAGGTGCAGCAGCACAGTCCCAAACTCACTTAGTGAAATCCAGGAAGACAGAGCGAGGGCAGAGTGACAGATGATAATAATCCCAGGAAAAACAGCACCAGAAAAATAACAGAGTCCTGGATCAAAGTCCCAGTAACAAAACCCAAATAATCAGCAGGCAAAAATCGTACTCCAAAAATGTAATCCAAGTCAGGGAACAGAGTGTGAGCATGAATGTGAACTTAACAAAACTTACAGCAAGTATTTACCCATGTTGAATAATTCTCCTCAGTGTGTTTGTATAGCGTGGCTAATAGCCAATGTGTAGCAAGTGTGTTAGCACTGTGTGGGGAGAACAGGGAAAGCACAGAGTGAAGCGCAAAGGCACAGGTCAGGATTTAGAAGTTCCAGGCTGAATTGTGACAGTACCCCCCCCCACCCATCCATCCTTTACAGGCACCTCTGGTCATCCCAGACAGAGCTCTTGGATTCTTGTGGTGGAAATTCCTGATGAAAGCAGGCTTGAGGATGAAACACACCAGCACCCATCACCTTTCCTCTGGGCCATAGCCAGTTGACCAGATACTGTAACCCCTGACCTCTTCATTGCAACTTTAGTAGTTTCCTGACTGTGTAGTCCTCCCCTCCATTGATGATCCTGGGATGGGGAGGGGCCTTGGAAGGTGGGGAGAAGGGGCTGGAGACCAGGGGTCTCATTTGAGAGACATGAAAAAATAGGTGGAGGCACTGCATAGACTTGGGCAATGCCAGTCTCACAGTCATGGGGTTAATGGCCTTAGAAATAGGAAAAGGGCCAACAAACCTGGGGGCAGCTTCCATGAGGGAACCCTGAGAAGGAGATTGGCCATGGACAACATGATGCTTTGTCCTAGGCGGTAGACAGGAGCCAGCCTGCAATGCCAGTCTGCCATCCTCTTGTATGCATGATTGGCGTGCAACAGATGACATCTGGCATGGGCCCAAACTCTGTGACAGCGTCGGATAAAGGCATGGGCTGAAGGGACAGATGCCTCCTCCTCCTCCTGATTGGGGAAAAGAGGGGGATGGTAACTGAGGCAACACTGGAAGGGAGTCAGTCCAGTGAACAATGAGAGAAGGCTGTTGTAGACTGGTACCAAAATTCAAAAAAGTGCTTATTTAAAGGCATTTTTGAGACAAAGTCGGCAAACAGTCTTATTTTGTCAATTTGGGTGTGCCGAATTCAAATCTGCAATATGCCGAGCTCTATCTGACCTCTGTTGACCTCTAGAGGTCATTGAACTTTGGGCCTGTAAACGTCTCAGCTGAACCCAGTTTCTCAGCTTTCTAAGGAATGAAATGTACTAAAATGATTAATAAAGTTAGCAAATGGCTTTGTTTGTTAAATGTTTGGGTGCTGAATTCATTTTTCATGTGTAAAATGACATATGACCTCTGATAACCTCAAGGTCATTAAACTTGGTCTATAGGCCTATGCATTTAACGGCATTTTTAAACTGACTTTACTCCCCCAAAAAGAATATGAACAGACAAAAAACAAATAGAAAGGAACAAATACAACATTAAATGACAGTCCATGTACATGTGACTTACTTTTCACAATGAGAATGCCTAGGTGATCACCTTATATAACACTGCATTACATTATTGTTTATGCAAAGCTACTGAAAAAAGGACAGATTCAGCAACATACAAAATGTGGGGGCGTACAGGGTATACAGGTTAATCAGGGTTAGTATATATGAGAGTTTTTTTCTTTGTTGTTTGTTTTTTGTAAAGGCTTTACCCCGTTTAAAACAAAACAAACAACAAAGAAAAAAACTCTCATATATACTAACCCTGATTAACCTGTATGCCCTGTATGCCCCCACATTTTGTATGCTGCTGAATCTGTCCTTTTTTCAGTAGCTTTGTATAAACAATAACCGCTAAATGTAATGCAATGTTATGTAAGGTGATCGCCTAGGCATTCTCATTGTGAAAAGTAAGTCACATGTACATGGACTGGCATTTAATGTTGTATTTGTTCCTTTCTATTTGTTTTTTGTCTGTTCATATTCTTTTTGGGGGAGTAAAGTCAGTTTAAAAATGCCGTTAAATGCATAGGCCTATAGACCAAGTTTAATGACCTTGAGGTTATCAGAGGTCATATGTCATTTTACAAATGAAAAATGAATTCAGCACCCAAACATTTAACAAACAAGGCCATTTGCTAACTTCATTAATCATTTTAGTACATTTAATTCCTTAGAAAGCTGAGAAACTGGGTTCAGCTGAGACGTTTACAGGCCCAAAGTTCAATGACCTCTAGAGGTCAACAGAGGTCAGATAGAGCTCGGCATATTGCAGATTTGAATTCGGCACACCCAAATTGACAAAATAAGACTGTTTGCCGACTTTGTCTCAGAAATGCCTTTGGGTGTCACAATTCTGGATTTTGGTACCAGTCTATTGTGGGCATATCACAGACTTGTTATTGTGTCTTAGTTGAATTTCTAATCAACTTAGACAACCAGTCATCTTTTCCATAGATAAAGCAAAATAATTTTCAGAACAATAATTCTGTAGGCTATTTTATTTTTGAAGTAAAGAATACGGCAAACTACACTTCATTTAACAGTCACACACTGTTCATAATGAAAGTAATGAAAGTTCATAATGACCGTGCTAACCACTTACATCACCATGGGCGGCACGGTGGTGTAAGTAGTTAGCACAGTTGCCTCACAACAAGAAGGTTCTGGGTTTGAGCCCAGTGGCCACCGGGGGCCTTTTTGTGTGGAGTTTGCATGTTCTCCCCATGTCTGCATGGGTTTCCTGTGGGTGCTCTGGTTTCTCCCAAAGTCCAAAGACATGCAGGTTAAGTTAATATGGGACGGCCTTGGGCTAAGGTGCCCTTGAGCGAGACACCTAACTCCCAACTGCTCCCCGGGTGCTCATTGTGTGTGTGGTCATTGCTCACGTGTATGCATGTGTGTGTTCACTGCTTCACATGGGTTAAATGCAGATAGGAATTTCACAAGTGTGTGATGAATAAAGTTGTGCTTAAATAAATCAGGGCGGCATGATGATGTAACCATTAGCACTGTCACCTCACAGCAAGAAGGTTCCGGGTTCAAGCACAGCAGCTGACGGGGGGCCTTTCTGTGTGGAGTTTGCAAAGACATGCAGGTTAGGCTAACTGGTGGCTCTAAATAGACCAGTGGTTTTCAAAGTGGAGGCCGCGGCCCCCTGCGGGGCCACTAGGGGGTGCTAGGGGGGCCTCAGAAAGTTGGAGGGATGATAACAAAAAAATTGCGGAAAAAAATATACTTTTTAAAAATAATTATTATTAAATATATTGTAATTAGGGGCGGCACGGTGGTGTAGTGGTTAGCGCTGTCGCCTCACAGCAAGAAGGTCCTGGGTTCGAGCCCCGGGGCCGGCGAGGGCCTTTCTGTGCGGAGTTTGCATGTTCTCCCCGTGTCCGCGTGGGTTTCCTCCGGGTGCTCCGGTTTCCCCCACAGTCCAAAGACATGCAGGTTAGGTTAACTGGTGACTCTAAATTGACCGTAGGTGTGAGTGTGAATGGTTGTCTGTGTCTATGTGTCAGCCCTGTGATGACCTGGTGACTTGTCCAGGGTGTACCTCGCCTTTCGCCCATAGTCAGCTGGGATAGGCTCCAGCTTGCCTGCGACCCTGTAGAAGGATAAAGCGGCTAGAGATAATGTGATGTGTGAATGTGATATTGTAATTAGTTTTTTTAATCATTATTATAAAATAGAATTATTAACTAGAGACAATTCCCCTGTAGGAAATTGTGAGAGTGATGCAGTGGCTGTAGCAGCCGCTATTGCAGGAGCTGCACTGTACTGTGTGAATGTGTGACTTGCCATGATGCTACAAGCATGTGTCTCTCTGAGAGGGAGCAGCCCCTCCCTCCTGTGTGTGTGTGTGTGTGTGTGAGAGCAAGCAGCCCCCCCCCCCCCCCCCCCCCCCCCCCGTGTGTGTGTAAGAGAGAGAGAGCAGCCCCTCCCTCCTGTGTGTGTGTGTGTGTGTGTGTGTGTGAGAGCGAGCAGCCCCTCCCTCATGTGTGTGTGTGTGTGTGTGTGAGAGAGCAGCCCCTCCCCTCTCTGCTCCCTGAGTGGAGCTCATCACCTTGGTAACAGTGCTCAGGTGCAGGGAAGACACACAATATGACAAGCAAAGAGCGCTTTTTCTCAGAGTTCCCTCTCCTCGAACAATGGTGATTTACACAGAAACGAAAGGAGCTATTCACAAAATGCTTTGACATTGAGCGCTACAAGGCTCCCATGAACACATAAATGTAATTTTTTTGTCCCTAGTGTAAAAATTGTGGACAATAGAGCAAGTTGAAAACAAGTGACATTTCTGATTTTGTAGTAAAAGCACTGTCAGGATTATAATGGGAGTCAATTGAAACGTTGTTTGCCATGCTCATCTCTCCGATTGCCTGTGACATTGCGGTTTGCGCCATTTACCAAGCTGCTTTGCTCCTCAAGCTAGCATATTGCTAGCACAAAATGGGCAGGTTTTTGAAGAAGAGACCGAAGGAACAAACCAACAGCCCTGCTGTGGAGACACTGCTGTGAAAAAAACTAAGAAGTCCTGGCCAATTAAAATCTGAAAATATGAGGCAGCATACATTAAGTATGGCTTTACAGCTGTACAGAAAAATGGCCATGATTGCCCGAAATGTGTCCTCTGTCTGGAGACCCTGTCAAACAAGTGTTTAAAACCTTTGAAACTTCAGCATCACTTGGTACAAAAACATCCGACAGATGCTGAAAAAACAGTAGATTTCTTCAGACTCAAAGAAGAGCATTTGGTCAGGCAATCTGCTGCATTCACCCAGCAAGCTACTGTCCCCGAGCGGGCCCTGAAGGCATCATTTTTAGCCTCGTACCACATTGCTCATGCTAAAAAACCTCACTCAATTGGAGAAGATTTGATTTTACCAGCCACCAAAGACATTGTCCGAGAATTGCTTGGTGAGGATGCTGCCAAAAAAAATCGATGCTGTCCCACTCTCTGATAACACCGTGAGCCGATGGATTGGTGACATGGCTCAAGACGTATCTGCTCAGCTGTTGGAGCAGGTGAGAGCCAGCAAATACTTCGCACTTCAGCTGGATGAGAGCACAGATTTATCCAATGAGGCCCAACTGCTTGTGTACATCAGATTTATTTCACAGGAAAGATTTGTGGAGAAAATACCATTTTGTAAAGCACTTGAAAGAAGAACTACTGGGAAAGACATTTTTCATGTTTTGGACGATTACATTGAGTCTAACGTATTGGACTGGACCCATTGTGTGGGGGTGTGTTTGGATGGAGCCGCGGGGGCGGGATCACCAACGTCACATCCTACAGGAAAGCATAAGTAATGGAACACGATTCCGCTTCCTTCTCTTTTGGCGCCATGATTCAACACGGACACAAGGAGGAATCGCTCGCTCCGCGAGCAAACCCAAAAAGACGTCTTTTCTTTTCTTTCTTGCAAGAATGAGAGTTTCATGCTTCTCTTTGTTTACCTTTGGCCACGGTAGACTCTAAGATCGCACAATTTTAAACTCAGCTCGAGTTACAACTAGTTTTTCATTTGTTCCTTATAAGTACGTACAACACTGCAACCAGGCAGTTATTTTAAAGTTAAGAAGCGATTGAATCCTTTTTAACTCAAAAGCTGTGCACAGTATTTAATCAGAGACTTTCTTTTCATCACGAGCAACCGTCATCGGATCAAGAAGTTCTCTGCTCCACGGAATCTCCTCACGGAAGCCTTACGTGTTCCACAGTGGCGAAACTCCAAGTCTCGGAACATCTCTTCATAATCTTGCTAGAGGCAAGATACTAAGTAAGACTGGCAAATTTTGGGCAAAACCTAGTCTTAGGAATTACCTTTTATTGAAGTAGTGTGAATTTAAACTCACGTTTAATTGTTACACTATAGACATGCAGCATGTTGAATTGTTGATTGTTCTGTTTTGTTTTAATCTCTCAATTGTTTAATAGATAGGCTGTGCATGCTTCTCTTTATTCCGTACTAACATACTTAATTTCCTTATACATTTTGATTGTATCAAGATTTCAGTGAATTTGGTAATGTTATAAAGCTAGTGGATTAGCTGCTACGGCTAATTCTTCTATCTTATTAGCATCCAGAGCTAATTGTATTGTCTCAAGGGATCACAAGGCCTCCACCACGTGGAGTTAGCTACACAGAGCTAATCTAGGCCTACACAAACACGTGGCCTCTCACAAACACACCTTTAGCTAGCAACCAGAGCTAAATCCTTTGTTCTCAAACCCCACATGGTGACACACCCTCCTTAGCTAGCATTCCTTTGTCTTAGCTTAGCCACACGAGGTTAATCTAAGCACACACAAACATGTGGTCACCAGGCCCCACCAGGCCTGACACACACACACACACACAGACATACCTAGCTAGCATCCCACGCTAGCCTTCTGCTCAGGCCATAGGGCCTTTCACACACCAGGCCTAACACACACAAACACATCTTAATTAACACACAAAGCTAATCTTTTGTTTTCACACACACACACACACACACACACATGCTCATCAAGTATATTTCACTGTTTGCATATATTTCAACTGCCATTATCCATTTTTTTTCTTTGTTATAATAAATTCATTTATTACTGAAACTGTGTGTCTTTATTTGTTGTGTCTAACAATATCTTTGAAGTCCCCAATCTCCAAGAATTCAAAGGTGCATATGATTTATGCAATATGGTAAGTGATCATAATAATTTGGAATATACCATAATTTAGCTGTTTGGTAATTTATTATTAAGCACCAAAATTAATGGTATTAATTAATGAGACTGATTCCATGAGTGATTTAATGATAATATGAGATTGATTCAAATGAGACTGATTCAATTTTAATTATTAACCTTCAGATTTAATGAGATTGATCACTCAATTACCCAAATGCACCTACAGTACTGTGATGAAGCACATCAACATTTGTGTTAATATTGACAAAATTACTATTTTTATAAAAATCAGCATTTTATGGGTTGAAAATGGATCAAAGCACCATCTACTGGTTAAAATCATTCTGAACCTTGCAAGGCTGATACTGACATAGAGTTGACTGTTTGGTACTTCTCAACATCACAAAATTTTTTTATAAAAAAAGAATGTTAATGCCCACTAATCAGAAGTAAGTGGGCCAACTCCCCCAACCCTTGCCCTTGAGTGGGAGTCTGTGAAACCTCACTAATTTTCAAATATAACCTGAATGAGACTTTTCTATCATGACCCAGAGGCCACTGGAAGAGATTGGACCCAATGAGCAACTGCTCGAAATTAACTGAGGCATACAGTACCTGATGAGTAGGCTCATGACAAGAGCAGGCAGGAAGCAGGCACAGCTGCACAGTCTGGAAATCTCTCAGCAAAATCCCAGGAAGATGGAGCAAGGGCAGAATAACAGATGATAATAATCCCAGGAGAAAAGCGAGCCAGAAAAACAGACTCCTGAGTGAACGTCCCAGTCACAAATCCCAAAAATCGGCAGGCAAAAAGCTCAGTCCCAAAAAGTATAATCCAAGTCAAGAAACAGAACATGAATGTGAACATGACTTAAAAAAACTTACAGTGAGTATTTTTCCATGTTGTGTAATTCTCTTTTGTGTGTTAAAATACAGAGGCTAATAGCAAATGTGTAGCAGGCATGCTAATGAAGCACAGGGAGAATGGGGAAAATGCAGAGTGGAGCACAAAGGCACAGGTCAGGATTTGGAAGTTCTGAGCCAGATCATGATAGTACAGATGCCGCTGGGCATCCTAGACAGCTCCCAGGTTCTTGTGGTGGAATTTCCTGATGAGCACAGTGTCAAGGATGAAACACATTTGCACCCAACACCTCTCATCCAGGCCATAGCCCTCCCAGTTGACCAGATACTGTAACCCCGACCTTGTTGACAGACCTTTAGTAGTTTCCTGACTGTGTAGGCCTCCCCTCCATCAATGATCCTGGGAGGGGGAGTGGCCTTAGAAGGGGGAGAGAAGGGACTGGAGACCAGGGGTCTCAGTTGGGAGACATGAAAAAATGGGTGGAGGCGCCACATAGACTTGGTTAATTCCAGTCTCACAGTCGTGGGGTTAATGACCTTAGAAATAGGAAAGGGGCCAACAAACCTGGGGGCCAGCTTCTGTGAGGGAACCCTGAGAGGGAAATTGGCTGTGGACAACATGACCCTTTGTCCCAGGTGGTAGACAGGAGCCAGCCTGCAATGTCGATCTGCCATCCTCTTGTATACGTTATTGGTGCATAACAGGTGATGTCTGGCACACACCTAAACTCTGCGACAGTGTTGAATAAAGGCATGAGCTGAAGGGACAGATGCCACCTCCTCCTGTTTTGGGGAAAAGAGGGTGCTGGTAACGAAGGCAACACTGGAAGGGAGTCAGTCTGGTGGATGATAAGGGAAGGCTGTTGTGGGCATATTCAAATCAAATCAAATCAAGTTTATTTGTACAGCGCTTTTAACAATAAACATTGTCGCAAAGCAGCTTTACAGAATTTGAACGACTTAAAACATGAGCTAATTTTATCCCTAATCTGCATATTCAATCCAAAGATGCTCCAGGAGGAAGAATCACCGGACATTAGACATCGTAGAGCAACCTCTAGCTTCTGATTGGTAGGCTCTGTCTGCCCATTAGTCTGGGGGTGGTAACTTGAGGAAAGGCTAGGAGTGGCCCCAATGAGCTTGCAGAACTCCTCCAGAAGTGAGTGGAGAACTGGGGGCCTCTGTCAGACACAATGTCCATAGGCAGACCATGAATCCAGAACACATGGCTGATAAACAGTTCTGTTGTCTCTTTAGTTGAAGGCAGCTTAGGGAGGAGAACGAAGTGAGCAGCCTTAGAGAAGCTGATCGTCAGGTATTACCCTTGGAGCTGGGGAGGCCAGAGACAAAATCCACTGCAATGTGCGACCATGGACAGCAAGGTACAGGTAAGGGTCTTAATAGTCTGGCATCAGCTTGGTTGCAATCTTGTTTCTGGAGCAGACATCACAGGCTGCCACAAAGGTCCTAATGTCTTGCCGCATGGTCATCCACCAGAAGCATTGCCTAAGGATGGCAAGAGTCCAGGCTGCCACAGGGTGACAGTCTAGGAGGAAGCTGCACCCCCACTGAAGCACCTGGGAGCACATGCAAGGAGGCACATACAGACAGTTGGGTGAGCCATTCCCTGGCCCTGGATCACTGGGCAGGGCATTTTTGACAGCAGTTTCTATGTTGAGCCAGGTGATGGCCATGAGACAATGGGCAGGGAGGATGGGCTTGGCAGTGCCTTGCTGAGCATCCAGAGAAAACTGCCTGGAAAGAGCATTTGGCTTGATGTTCTTATAGTCTCTTCTAAAGGAGAGCACAAAGTTGAAGCGGGAGAAAAACAATGACCATCTGGCTTGATGTGCATTGAGGCATTTAGCAGACCTGAGGTACTTGGGGTTCTTATGATCAGTCCATATGATGAATGGAATCTCAGTCCCCTCCAACCAATGCCTCCACTCTTCCAGGGCCAGATTGATAGCTGGTAGTTCTCAATCACCAATGCCATTGTTCCATTCTGCTGGAGTCATGCGACAAGAGAAAAATGCACAGGGGTGCACCTTGTTATCCTTGGCTGACCTTTGAGACAGGACAGCCCCAATGCCTGTGACTGAGGCATCCACTTTGAGGATGAACTGAATGGCAGGGTCAGGCATGATGAGACCTGGCACCATGGTGAATCTGCTCTTAAGAGAAGAGAAGGCACTCTCAGCATGGTTGGTCCACAAGAAGGGGTACTTGGAAGATGTAATTTCAGTCAGGGGAGTGGCAATGGTGTTATAGTTCTTGATAAACCTCCAATAAAAGTTAGAAAACTCCAAAAAGCGCTGAGGGAACAAGCCACTCAGAGACAGCCTTGACTTGTCAGAGTCTATTTGGACCACCCCAGGGGGAATCACAAAGTCCAAGAAGGACATGGTGCACTTCTGAAACTCACACTTATCTACTTTGACAAAGAGTTGGTTCTCTAGGAGTCGTTACAGGACCTGTCTGATGTGGGACCAATGGATCTCCAATGTGGGGGAGAAGATGAGTATATCGTCAAGATAATCAAAAGTGAAGTAGTTAATGAAATCTTGTAAGACATCATTGATCAGGGCTTGAAAGACAGAGAGGGCATTAGTGACCCCAAATGGAAGAACTAGATATTTGTAGTGGCCTGTTGGAGTGTTAAATGCCATCTTCCACTCGTCTCTTTCTCTTATTCTCACCAGGTGGTAGGTCTTGCGGAGGTCCAGCTTGGTAAAAAACTGAAACCCTGAAGTAACTTGAAGGCAGGGGACATGGTTAGTAGGGGATATTGGTTCTTGGCAGTGATAGCATTAAGTACCTGATAGTCAACATGAACCTTACTGAACATCAAATGAAGGTCTAGATATTCAGGGGGCAAATTGGAAAGATCCATTGTCTCATCAGGATTGATGACAAGAGGGGCCAGAGGATTCTGAGCAAAAGATAGGCAGGAGGTCAAGCAGTGAGTACTCCAAGAGAGAATGGTCCCATCACTCCAATTAATATGGGGGTTGTGGAGGCATAACCAGGAAAGGTCAAGGACAATAAACTCAAGGGAGTCATTCATGGCATAGAACGAAATTGATTTGATGCCATTACCCGAAACCTTCAAAGTAACAGGGTCAGAGACATGGGAAATGGGACTGAGTTCAGCCCCATTCAGAGCTCTGGTCACAAGGGGGAAATCTAGCTGATGCAAGGAGATGCCCAATTCTTCTGTCCAGAAAGTAATGATAAAGCTCTGGTCGGCACTGGAATCAATGAGGGCTTGAACAGACTGGACCTTGTTTTGGAATGATCTCTCCATGGTCAATGTTGACCTAGCAGCAGGGGAAGTATGTGTAGAGATGCCCACCCATATCCCCAAATCTACTGGTGGGCAACCCCTTTTACTGGGCAATGGGAGATGAAATGTCCAGACTGTCCACAGTAAAAACAGGAACTACTTTCCCAATGGCATCTTCTCTCCTCTGGGGTTACCCAGGTTCTGCCAAATTGTGCTCCCACTCACTGGGGGTGGCACCTTCTGATGGAGAGGTGATGGTCCTGGGTTCAACCCTTCAGCTCCACCTCTGAGCCCTTCTCTGATTGTGCAGCAGGAAACGTGCATCCACCCAACCAGCCAGGTCTACCAAGCCATCCAGGCTGTCAGAAAGGTCACGAGGTGCAATCTCATACAAGATGGCATGATTTAGCCCATGAAAGAAGAGTTAGCATACAAGGTGCTCATGTACCAGTCAACTGCTGCGACAAGAGTCTGGAATTCGATGGTGTAATCATGAACTGAATGAGCACCTTGCTTCAGCCCCATCAACTGTCTTGCTGCCTCCCTGCCTTTGGTGGAACAGTCAAAAACTTTCTGCATCTCTTCAGTGAACTCAATGAAACTCAAAGGGCAGGGTGCCCTGGCATCCCAAACAGCTGTTCCCCACTCCTATGCCTTTCGTGTTAAGAGCGTGATGACATAAGCTACATGGGAGCTCTTGGATGGGAAGGCAGATGCCTGAAGTTCCATGACTAAGCAGCACTGTGAGAAGAATGAATGGCAGGTCCTGGGTGCACCATAATACGGCTGTGGATAAGGTAGTCGAGGCTCGGGGGGCAGAGCGGCTGGTTGACTGGTTGAAGCTGGTGCTGGTTGGCCCATGATTGAAGCCTCTCCATCTGTGAGGAGAGTCTTTGTTGGGTATCGGTGATGGAGGACATGCTCTGTTGGACAGCTATGATTTCTTGCTGATGGGATGTGAGAACCGAGCCCTGCTTAGCAAATGCAGATTTGAGAACATCGTAGTCTGCTGGGTCTATGATGTGACAAAAAATTTCTGTCACGACCCAGAGGCCACAGGAACAGATTGGACCCAACGAGCAACTACTAGAAATGAACTGAGGCATACCTGATGAGTAGGCTTGTGAGGAGAACAGGCAGGAAGCAGGCATAGCTGCACAGTCCAAAAATCTCTCAGCGAAATCCTGGGAAGATGGAATGAGGGCAGAGTAACAGATGATAATAATTCCAGGAGAAAATGGAACCAGAAAAACAGAGTCCTGAGTCAAAGTCCCAGTCACAAATCCCAAAAATTGGCAGGCAAAAATCTTAGTCCAAAAAACCAAGTCCAAATCCAAGTTGGGAAACAGAATGTGAATATGAACTTAACAAAACTTACAGTGAGTATTTATCCCCATTGACTAATTCTCCTTGGTGTGTTGATATAGAGTGGCTAATAGCAAATGCGTAGCAGGTGTGCTAATGCATCAGAGAGAAAACGGGGAAAATGCTGAGTGGAGCGCAAAGGCACAGGTCAGAATTTGGAAGTTCTGGGCCAGATCATGACATCTTCATTCACTGGAGTTTTCACATGTCCCCTTCCCCAGTCCTTTGGCCACTTTTTAGCATTTTTCAAAATTATGCAGTGGGTGGACTTAGTTTCAGAGCTGGGAATGAAGTTACTCTTTAAATCTTTGCATAACATAAAATACATCAGTTTAATAATATACCAGTTGTTAAAGTGCACTTGTGTTGGTCTTCTGAGTGGTGCAACAGAAAAGCATTCACCCTAACTTTGGGTGATCCAAATCCCAATGATGAGTTCAAACTCTGACAATGACACAGCTATCCCAAAGCTAAGTGAGCAAAATTGGCTGTGACTGTGTCATCTCTACATATTCTCCCCCTGTCAATCACAATGACACTAGTAACCAGTCATGGGTATCTGTGAGCTCCTGTATGTGGAAAAGGGCAGACAGTGCCTTCCTCCGAGATGCAATTGGCTGACTTCACGTGTCTTGGAGGAAGTACATGACGTATGTTGCAGGGAAGAACTGGAAATGAGCCAAATGACCAAAATATAGAGAAAATTTTATAAATGCCATCCTGTGGATGAGCTGTCAGCTCAACTGAAATAATTGATTCTGAAACTGAGTGTGCGCAGTGTGGAAATTCATGAAAGTTTAATGATGATGGAAATGAGTCAGGATCTTAACTAATACTCAATAATAATAATAATAATAATGTCTGTTCTCTTGCTCAGGTGTTTAATGACCCGATCCATGGTCACATTGAGCTCCACCCCCTGCTGGTGAAGATCATCGACACTCCTCAGTTCCAGAGACTACGATACATTAAACAGCTGGGAGGAGCATACTTTGTGTTTCCTGGAGCTTCACACAACCGCTTTGAACACTCCATAGGGTGTGTGTGTGAGAGAGAGAATCTATGATATTACTGTGACCTGTAGTTTTTCCTTCACTCATAAATTCACTGTATGCTGGACACATGCACAAGATAACATCAATCCCTCTGAATCAGGTGTTGTATCATTGAAACAGGGACACGCCCCTGTGGTGTTTACGACTGTTAGTTCATTTGTTATTCAGCTCGTTAGAGAATTTAAGACAAGAAGTGAGAGAGTGATAATGTCCCACGTGATGTGGGGACTAAATGAGACAAAGTAGTAAATGTGATAAAGAAGTCAGACAGTTGTATATATTTGATGAAATTAAAATGTTGACTCTTGTGTGTTTTTCAGTGTTGCGCATTTAGCAGGCTGTCTCCTTAAATCTCTGAGGGACAAACAACCAGAGCTAGAGATCACCGAAAGAGACATCCTGTGTGTTCAAATCGCTGGCTTGTGCCATGACTTGGGTGAAAACACACACACACACACACACTCTCTCTCTCTCTCTCTCTCTCTCTCTCTCTCTCTCTCTTTCTGTTCTTTTCTACAGAGTATATTTATGTTTCATAATGCGCCACTTTTAGTGCAGTTGTGTTTTCACATTGACAAACTCATTTGTGTTCCTCTTCTGTTTCTGTCTGTAATATACTGTAAGTAAAGCATGAAAAAAGTGAGTCTGTTTAGTGTAAAACATTACTGTTCATTTCAAGCACATCTCAGAGTCGAGTGTAAGAATATAAGAATTCAGGAATATAGTTCATAGTGTAGGGACGAGCTGTAGTTTCGGTACTTCATGTTAAAGAACACACATCATTAATTTCACAGAAAAACAAGAATAAGAAATACTTTTAAAATTGTTTACAATTTTCCACAGGTCACGGCCCATTTTCTCATCTGTTTGACAGCTTGTTTATAGCAAAGGTCCGTCCTGAACGGAAATGGAAGGTAAGAACTGAAGCGGTGCATAAACGCTGACCACAGCATCATTCCTGCCTCTCAGGATAGAGACAAAAACAACTCTGTTTTTAAAGATAGATTTTGCTCTTGGAGCAAGAAAATGTGAGCCACACATGCTGCCTGTCAGTTTGGGCAACCATGGCAACAGCTTCTCTCAGACGATGGATCTGACTGTTAATAAGAACAGTCATGAAAATGTTTGCTACAAGACGGAGTAACAGGCGATTCTCCTTTGTCCAAAACAGGAGCCCGTAAATACAGCTCCGTCTTCCCAATGGAACAGACTTTATCTCTGCTCAAAAAGGTTATCTAGTCAACATACTCACACATGCACACTATTTTGTTACATCAATTTACAGCAATACGTATGTGTGGAAAGTTCCTCGGATTTAGAGTGGTTGAATGTAGTTCATGTCAAGTCAAGTCAAGTTTATTTGTATAGCGCTTTTAACAATAAACATTGTCACAAAGCAGCTTTACACAAATTAAATGACTTAAAACATGAGCTAATTTTATCCCTAATCTATCCCCAATGAGCAAGCCTTGGCGAAGGTGGCAAGGAAAAACTCCCTCAGACAACATGAGGAAGAAACCTCGAGAGGAACCAGACTCAAAAGGGAACCCATCCTCATTTGGGCAACAACAGACAGCATGACTATAACATTAACAGTTTTAACATGAAGTCAGTTTCGTTGATGTTATAAACTCTTCATTGATGGAAACTTGAGTGCAAAACTGTTCATGACAACTGCAGTCCTAAAGTTAACAAGTCAACTGTAGTCCTCAGCCATAAAAGCATTACTGTAAGAGTCCAGCACGTCCTCCAGGTGTGACTTTCAACTGTCCTCATGGGGCCGTCCTCCACAGGAGCGATGCGATGAGACTCCAACCAGACACAGGGCACCAGGATGGATCAGGCAGGTCCGAGGGGCAGAAGAGGTTCAGCATCTCGATCCCAGGACCGACATGTAACTCAGAGGGACAGATTTGGGGGGGGTAGAAAACTCAGCTTGTTAGGTATGCCCAATGTCACCTGAATAAGTAAGTAGGAACAGTATACATATTGCACTGAGTACAAGCAGGGACTCCGGCAACTAACTATGACAGCATAACTAAAAGGGGAGAGCCAGAAGGTAACACAGGCATGAGGGAGCCCCAGGACATAAAGCAGCAGCCACTACACCGTCAACAAACTCGAGTGAGCAAGCAAGTGGGACTGACAGCATCCATACATCCCAGTTTACCAAAACACTCTGTCTGAGGACCCTCCAGATCTACACCTTTACCTCATAAACACCATTAACACAAGGCTTGACTAAACAGATATGTTTTCAGCCGAGACTTAAACACTGAGACTGTGTCTGATTCCCGAACATTACTTGGAAGGCTGTTTCATAACTGTGGGGCTTTGTAAGAAAAGGCTCCACCCCCTGATGTAGCCTTCACTGTACGAGGTACCAGCAGATAGCCTGCACCTTTTGATCTAAGTAGGCGTGGCGGGTCATAGAGGACCAGAAGTTCACTCAGGTACTGTGGTGCAAGAACATTCAGTGCTTTAAAGGTCAATAGTAGTATTTTATAATCAATACGAAATTTGATTGGGAGCCAATGCAGTGTGAATAAGACAGGGGTGATGGGGTCATATTTTCTAGTTCTAGTAAGGACTCTTGTTGCTGCATTTTGAACTAACTGGAGCTTGTTTATGCACTTATTAGAACATCCAGACAGTAATGCATTACAATAATCCAACCTGGAGGTAACGAAAGCATGAACTAGGTTTTCCGCGTCATGTAGTGACATTAAATTTCTTATCTTAGCAATATTTCTGAGATGAAAGAAAGCTATCCGGGTAACGTTATCAATGTGAGTTTCGAATGAAAGACTGGGGTCAATAATCACTCCGAGGTCTTTTACTGCTGCATGTGAAGAAACAGAAAGGCCATCCAGAGTGACTGTGTAATCAGAAAATGTACTTCTAGCTGCATGTGGTCCCAGTACAAGTACTTCAGTCTTGTCAGTGTGTTAGATTTAAAGCCATGATTTAAGTTAGTTTTATAGCTACACGTGATTTAGGATTGTTAGACTTTATGATTTAATATTTTAGAGCTTTTAAGATCCTTTATTATTTTAGACTAACCTGACCTTCCTCTTTGCTAGACATAAACATGGTGTCTTGTTTAAAATTGTTGTGAAAATATCTCGCACGCTTTGACGTGCATAAATGCTGAAATTGCTGAATCGCTGATATGAATATTATTTTGCTTATGATTGAAGGTTTCATTCACACACATATTGTAAGATTTTATTCCTTTGTAAGGATAAATAATTGTAAATATTTATTCTTGACCAAGAAGGCAGTAATTCTTAATACTTATTCTTAATATTGTAGTTAGAATGCCAGCTAGAAGGCATTGAATTCTGTGTAACTTGTAAGTTACTGTGTGACCTTCTGTCTAAGCTAGACACATTGCTCGAGACGTGTTTTGGAACATTCTATCAGAACATGAGGTAAATGTTGATCTGTTAGAACATCTGAAATGTATACAGGATATATTTTCACTTACACACATACATAATAATGGAATTAAGGAATTGGAATTAAGATGTGATTTGCTGACTTAGCACAAGATATCCACACGCACACATAACACACACACACATCTTACACCCACCCCTTTCTGAGGTCACACACACACACACACACACACACACACACACTTTACACACATCCTTTTCATACACACACGCACACACACACATATTCGACAGACACAATAGGCCGTTTAGAGAGATCATAATTTGTTATAAAAGGTTGTTTGTAAAATTTCATCTTTGGCGAGAAAACTGTGAATAAACAGCAGTGAAACCGATCTCTGGTTCTCTGTTTTTTCGCGGTGTTTTTTCGCCCCAGAATTCTGCAGGTGGCACGAGGGCATTGGTCTCGAGAAGTTGACCGTTCCATCTGGGGGAACCCTTTCAATTTGGTGGCCTGTACAGGGATACTTCCAACCAGGTAAGGGGTCTCTTTTAATTGATTAGTTGGGGGGGACTTCCGCCTGGTTGGTAGTATCAGAAAAACCCAGTTATCTATTTAGAAGATTTTTGTTTGGTTATCCTCGTAATTGGTTTACAGGAAGATTTTTGTTTGGTTATCCTCATAATTGGTTTACGGGAAGATTTTTGTTTGGTTATCCTCGTAATTGGTTTACGGGAAGATTTTGTTTGGTTATCCTCGTAATTGGTTTACGGGAAGATTTTTGTTTGGTTATCCTCGTAATTGGTTTACGGGAAGATTTTCTGGTTATCCTCGTAATTGGTTTACGGGAAGATTTTAGTTTGGTTATCCTCGTAATTGGTTTATGGGAAGATTTTTGTTTGGTTATCCTCGTAATTGGTTTACGGGAAGATTTTGTTTGGTTATCCTCGTAATTGGTTTACAGGAAGATTTTTGTTTGGTTATCCTCGTAATTGGTTTACGGGAAGATTTTGTTTGGTTATCCTCGTAATTGGTTTACAGGAAGATTTTAGTTTGGTTATCCTCGTAATTGGTTTACGGGAAGATTTTGTTTGGTTATCCTCGTAATTGGTTTACAGGAAGATTTTTGTTTGGTTATCCTCGTAATTGGTTTACGGGAAGATTTTCTGGTTATCCTCGTAATTGGTTTACGGGAAGATTTTAGTTTGGTTATCCTCGTAATTGGTTTACGGGAAGATTTTTGTTTGGTTATCCTCGTAATTGGTTTACGGTAAGATTTTTGTTTGGTTATCCTTGTAATTGGTTTACAGGAAGATTTTTGTTTGGTTATCCTCGTAATTGGCTTACGGGAAGATTTTTGTTTGGTTATCCTTGTAATTGGTTTACGGGAAGATTTTCTGGTTATCCTTGTAATTGGTTTACAGGAAGATTTTCTGGTTATCCTCGTAATTTGTTTACGGGAAGGTTATCCTCGTGAAGTGAATGAGCTGTCACAGGAAGAGCGCGCTTTATGAGTTAAACCCATAATAATTACCCACAATAATTAATCTCAGGACTGATTCCTTCATGCCACCATGGGGGGAAAATTGTATTAAGGTACCCGGACCCCAAGAAAACCCCACGGGATTGGATGAATTGCTGTGGTTTAGCATTCTAGACAATTTGGCAATTAAAATCCTTATAAGATGCAAATTAAAATAATTTACCTAAAATGTGAATGATAATTAACAATGATATATCCCAGTTACTTTTTCAGAATGAATACAAAGCTCCAGTGTTTGACAAAACACAAAGTGTAAATGTTATGCGCTCTTTTATCATTGTGGGAATTGATTATAGCTCTAAATAAATATTGAAGTGTTTTTTTGTTAAAAAGAATCCGTATAACTTTATTTGTATGCCCGTATACTATGTTTATTGAATCAAATCCGTATAAAATACGGACATTCTGTATATTCATTATAATCTCAACAAAAGCTTCACTGAATCGATTCTTTAGAACAAACTCGCATGCGTGTGAATCAATTTACTTGATTCTTGACTCAGAATCTACGGAAACCTTATTTGTATTCCTGTTTTCAAATTGTAAACAATAATCACACTTTCATGCTGCATGAAATTAAAGTATGAACTTTCCTCAAACCATTACGCGTGCATGAACTCAACAAATGCAGTCCATGCGTCTGTATCGATTCGCTCGGTCGAGTCATTTTTATGTTTCGTCTCGAAAAAGACCCTAATCGTTTGTGAATCTTATCACTGTTACGGAAAGAGAGAAGAGATCCTTTTCCCTCAACACAGAATGGCTGCTTCTTAATCAATTAGTTTCAGCATTTTATTTTATTTTATATTCATTGTGTGTTGATAGTCCGAAACTTGTAACTGGAAAGTTACCAGTAAAGTCACGAGTGGTCCGTGAGGTGATCTCTGAACAGGACCCCTGAGTAGTCTATAAGACTATTAATGTGTTTTAATAATTAATAGCGCAGCTATTAATGCAGTTTCATGATGCTTTATAGTCTAGATCAGTGTCGGCTGGTAGTCTTTCAAACAGGGGAGGCTGGTCGGTTACGATATTTCCAGATTTTAAAAGAAAAAACACATTAATTTTGCCCATACTCTTGCATCTGATCTGGCTGATTGTTGGCAGGGTCACAAACTGTGAAATAACAGGTTCTTTTGGCCCATTAGCCTACTGTCCAATATACATGATGGTGGTGTTGGGGGGGGGGGGGGGGGGTATATTTTAACATTTTATATTTTAAAATTGTGGCATATTGTTTAAAAATTGATCATTATTGAAAGCAGTTCTTTGTCAGGAACCTCAGCAGTAGAGCTGGGTGCCACACATTTCATTCAATGACACTTTCCCTATATTTTACTTATTTTGACTGAGAAATGTTTTATTGACAATTTTGATAGCCCTTCACTTTTAATCCAGGTCTGTAGTGTGAAATGTTCTCGGCTGTGTTTTTGTTTAAAAATGTTTTCCAAATTGTAGCTGTGTTTAATTCATATCCAGAAAAATATATATTCCAATATAATATACTCAGCATAAACATTTTAAATAGATTCTATATTTTTGGTCCATCCATGACATATTACTAAAGTAGCCTATTTACTGTTGTTGATGTGGGTCACTTGCGGTTAGCCAATTCACTTTCTCGTACCAGGAGAGCTGAAAGGAACGAGTATTATTCCCTACCTTTTTCACCAAGTCAGTTTGAGGCGTTGGTCTACCCTCCTCTTTAATTTTTATTTTTTCCTCGAAAGGAAGACTGGCAAATGGCTTCGCCAAAATTAAATCATGCTTGGCCTCCGTGCGCAGCTTTCTTGCTAGCTGACTAGCCCCCTCAAGTTCAAGTTCAGTCACTCAAATAAACGAAATTTCTGGAACTAAGATAGCAAACTTGACAACACTACATTTACACTTTATTTACAATGAAAATATATACAAACTAAAAAAGCTGGTAGAAACCGTATGTAATGAATGAAATCGAAATGTAAGCTGATCTCTTACAATACACCACGGCACTTGCGAATCTGCATGGGACTGAACTGAAATTCACCGCTGCCTGTCTATAGTTGAAACGAGCTGTCAATCAAAGAAAATATCCAGCCACTTTCACCAATCACCAGTCTCCTCGCGGAAACTGCCATGTCCCTCCCACTGTGAGGCTGGGAGTCCATGGGCGGCGTTTTCGCAGTATTTGTCCAATAACCGTCTTGCATTTTGAGATTGAAAGCGCAGAGCTCCCAAATGCCATTGAAGCCCACTGAGGCTGCGCTGCATCGCGCTGTCACGAGGGGGAAAAACTCACGCACACATTAAAATTATAAGGGCATTTTTAGAGGAGGCTGAGCCTCTCTCGTTGTCTTAGAGCAATCGCCCGTGGTCTAGATCCTATAAATGATGAATACGAAGTAGGACAGAAGTATGTGACGGCAAAATTGTGATGTTATGTGTTGATGACATTAGAACTCCAGTTCCCATGATGCTTGTGAGCTGGGCATGCGCACTGGATAAAAGAAAAAGCAGCTCTTTAGGCCAAAACTCTCGTCTCATCAGATTTGGGCAGTAATTCTATACGTTCAGACCTTAAATAATGAAATAACTGTACAAGCAAATACAACACAAAAACCATTTTTAAAACATTCACTTAAATTAAACAGACATGGTAAAAACAGAAGAAATATATTTAACGCTTAGAGTTTGATTAATTCAGCCAAATCAAATATCACTTTCAGATTTGAAGATATTTATCAGGAATCATTTTTAAAATATTGAGTAGTATACCACTTCCTGTTTAAAGGCATAATAAAAGGCATCAAATATATTTACCCTACTTGTGAATGGAAATGCCAAAAAGTTTCTGATGCGTTTTAGCGAGACGTGGACTTGTCTGGGAAATTAGATCAACAGCGAGCTAACCCGCTTTTTACTTCATTTTTGACATTTTTTGAATAATTGTCATCCTATTATAAATATAATATTTTGAATAATTGTTCCGTAGCAATATGCTCTGTCTCTTTTCTCAGTCAACATTGAGACAAGACTGACCCAGATAGATAGCAATAATATAAACAAACAACCATCCATGCAAGCATGGCAGACAAGGACACACAGATATCTGCACTTGGCACTTTCTCACAATAATAAATTTAATATAATTAATCTCTTTATATTACTAGGTAAATTCCATATACATAAAGTCAAAATGTCCAAGACAACCAATTCTCATTCCCATTAATACTGTTAATTGAATTAAAAATGTATTTTGAGTCTCTGTCACATATCGAATCCAACAAAAGGTGCTTATCAGCTATTCAATTTTATTCAAATTACATTCAGTGAAATTGTTTGTCATTTCAATTTGCCCTGTTTTATATCTCCTTTTCATTTTTTAAACTTATTGCTCCTTATGAGGCTAAGCTTAACCATGTTCCTCCTAATTTCAAACTATTGATATGAAATGTTCTGATTAACTGTTTGCTGAGTTTTAAACCTCCATATTTTTGCCTTTAAAAACCACAGAAGATATGGAATGGATAGGCCTTTAATGTATTTAGTTAACCATAATTCTTTTTCAGCAAGAAACAGAGTTAACAAACGTTTACTTGAATAACTTTTTGTCCTTCCAGTGGTGTTTATAAATCAGAGACTTGGGTTTATCTTTATTTAACCATTAAGAAAAAAATGCCATAAATTATCATGATTATGATACATTGCCTTGAAAAGTATTCAGTGTCCTTGAACCTTTCCGCATTTTGTTTCACTGCAACCTGGAACTTAAATGGAATTAAATGGACATGAAACTACACAAAATATGATTCAATATTCATGTGCATCCTGTTTATGTTAAGCAGTACCTCTCTCTGGATCGATGTCATCCTACAGTGTCATCCTACCTAAACCTGATGGCACCTGGCGTTTTACGCAGGATTTACGGAAGATTAATGAATTGATCGTCCTTGTTGCACCCATTGTACCTGATATTTCTCATCATTGCTGTTTTTCCGTTATTGATCTCTATATTAATCAATATGGATTAATATATTAATCTATTGATCTCTGTTCTGCCTTTTTCATGCACAAGAGGAAACAGTATTCTTGGACACATTTTTGCCTCAAGGTTTTATTAACTCTCCTGCTGTTTTTTTTTTTCAGCCGTAATTCAAATTCATAACGCACTCTGTGACCTCTCCCTCCCTCAGGACTCTGTGGTCCTGCAGTGCACAGACAATCTTCTGGTATCTGCTGAGTCACCAGAAATCTGCCAAGACACTTCCTTATGCCTGCTCCAACATCTGGAGCACAAGAGCTTTAAGGTTTCCAGGACCAAGTCGTAATATTGCATGGACACTTAAGTATTTGAACTTTTGAAGTTTTGAACTTTCTCAAGGCTGTCATTCTAGACACAAAACGCCAAAACGCCCTGCAACTAAACATGCACTGATGTCTTTTCTGGGTCTTATCAATTACTGCAGACAATGGATCCCTGAATGCTCTTTATATGACAAGATTCTCCGTTCTGCAATCTCTCATCACGATCCACTGCAACAGCCTTTGACCTGGACTGATACTATGATGGACGCTTATCACTCCCTCAAAAGCGCTGTCTGTTCAGCCCCGGCTCTGGGTTTACCTGACTACTCAAAGCCCTTCCATCTCTATGCCTGTGAACACCAAGGCACAGCGTCTGCTGTTTTGGCCCGGGAGCATGGGGGTGGGATGTGTCCATGTGCGTTTTTATCCAAAACATTAGACACTGTTGCTCAAGGCTTACCTGCATGTCTAGGGGCTGTCTCCGCATGTGCTTTGATGGTTGTAGATGCGGAAAAATTGGTTTTGTCTCACCCACTGATCTTGCACTCGTCACATCAAGTTAAACAGGTGTTGCAAAATTTACAGACCCATTAAATTAATTTATCAGTAATTTAATAGATAATTAAATTAACATATGATTGTTTATTCTCTGTTCTACTAACAATCTCGAAATTCGTGCCACATCCTCTTTTGATACTGTAGGTCACGCTCTCGCACGCCTCCTTAATTCTCGCATTGGTCTCAAGAAGTTGACCGTTCCAGCTGGGGGAACTCTTTCACAGTGTTAAGCAGAAGGGAGTTAATAAGCATCCAGTGTCTAATGTCCTTTACACATTCCTCAATTCTATTAAGCTGGTGTCTCTCATCAGGCTTTGCAGAAACATACAACTGTGTGTCATCACCATAACAGTGGAAACTAATACAATGTTTACGAATAATATCACCCAGAGGTAACATATAGAAAAAGAAAAAAGCAGTGGACCCAAGACAGAGCCTTGTGGAACACCAAACTTTACCTCAGTATGTCTAGAAAAATCACCATTTACATCAACATACTGATAGCGATCGGTTAAATAAGACCTGAGACCTGAACCAGGAGAGGGCCATTCCCTTAACTCCCACAACATTTTCTAGTCTATCCAGAAGAATGGAATGATCAATGGTATCAAATGCTGCACTAAGGTCAAGCAACACAAGCAGCAAGACACAGCCCTGATCAGACACCAACAGTAGGTCATTTACTACTTTAACCAGAGCTGTCTCTGTGCTATGATGAGGTCTAAATCCTGACTGATACATTTCATGGATGTTATTCCTATGTAAATATGAGCATAATTGCTGTGCCACAGCTTTTTCAAGGATCTTGGAGATAAAGGGGAGGTTTGATATTGGCCGATAATTGGACAGCTGACAGGGATCAAGGTCAGGTTTTTTAATCAGGGGTTTGATAACTGCTAGTTTAAAGGATCTGGGTATATAGCCAATCATAAGAGCAGAATTTATTATTTTTAGAAGTGGTTCAATTACTCCAGGTATTATCTGTTTGAATAGATGTGTAGGTAAGGGATCTAGTACCCAAGTTGAGGCTTTTGATGCCAAGATTAATGAAAGTAATTCAGTTTCTTTTAGGGGAGTAAAACATTCTAATTGCTGATCTGATAGTTATATTGTTAACTACAGGGTCACTTACATTGTCTGACCTTAAATTAGTAGTTTATTTTTTGTCAGATATTCTCAATTTTGTCATTAAAAAAATTCATGAAGTCATTGCTACTACATACTGCAGGTGTGCATGTCTATAGTGGACTTATTCCTGGTTAATTTTGTGACAATATTAAATAGGAATCTAGGATTATTTTTGTTATCTTCTATTAGGGAGGAGATATATGTTGATCTAGCAGCACTAAGAGCTTTTCTATACTTCAGGAAGCTCTCCTTCCATGCTAATTTGAACACTACCAATTTTGTGTGACGCCATTTACATTCCAACTTTTGAGTGGTCTGTTTTAAAGTGTGAGTGTCATCATTATACCAGGGTGCTAATTTTTTGTCTCTGACCATTTTCCTTTTAAGAGGAGCTACATTATCTAAAGTATGGCGGAACATTGACTCTAAGCATTCAGTTGCCTGATCAAGTTCTGAAGGGGCTGACAGTGACCCAATCAAAGTTGAGAACTCTGGGAGATCATTTATAAAGCTCTGTGCAGTAGTTGACGTGAATGTATGTTTAATACAGTAGTGTGGTGAGGTGCATATATTATTAAGTCAAGTAAAGTCAAGTTTATTTGTATAACGCTTTTAACAATAAACATTGTCACAAAGCAGCTTTACACAATTTGAACGACTTAAAACATGAGCTAATTTTTTCCCTAATCTATCCCCAATAAGCAAGCCCGTGGCGACGGTGGCAAGGAAAAACTCCCTCAGATGACATGAGGAAGAAACCTTGAGAGGAACCAGAACTCTAAGGGAACCCATCCTCATTTGGGCAACAACAGACAGTATGACTATAATATAAACAGTTTTATCAAGAAGTCAGTTTTGTTGATGTTATAAACTCTTCATTGATGGAAACTTGAGTGCAAAACTGTTAATGACAACTGCAGTCCTAAAGTTAGCAAGTCAACTGTAGTCCTCAGCCATAAAAGCATTACTGTAAGAGTCCAGAGCGTCCTCCAAATGTGACTTTCAACTGTCCTCATGGGGCCGTCCTCCACAGGAGCGATGCGATGAGACTCCAACCAGACACAGGGCACCAGGATGGATCAGGCAGGTCCAAGGAGCAGAAGAGGTCAGCATCTCAATCCCAGGACCAACATGTAACTTAGAGGGACAGATTTGGGGGGAGGGGGAGAGAGAGAGAGAGAGAAAACACAGGTTGTTAGGTATGCCCAATGTCACCTGAATAAGTAGGAACGGTGTAGATATTGCACTGAGTACAAGCAGGGACTCCGGCAACTAACTATGACAGCATAACTAAAAGGGGAGAGCCAGAAGGTAACACAGGCATGAGGGAGCCCCAGGACATAAAGCAGCAGCCACTACACCGTCAACAAACTCGAGTGAGCAAACGAGTGGGGACTGACAGCATCCATACATCCTAGTTTACCAAAACACTCTGTCTGAGGACCCTCCAGATCTACACCTTTACCTCATAAACACCATTAACACAAGGCTTGACTAAACAGATATGTTTTCAGCCTCGACTTAAACACTGAGACTGTGTCTGATTCCCGAACATTACTTGGAAGGCTGTTTCATAACTGTGGGGCTTTGTAAGAAAAGGCTCTGCCCCCTGATGTAGCCTTCACTATACGAGGTACCAGCAGATAGCCTGCACCTTTTAATAAAGTTTATTACTCAGACATATTATTACTATAATATAATCATATATAAATACAATTACTCAGATATATTTTGAATGAGATGAGCTAATGATCTGAGATAACTTCAGACTGTGGAAGTATGACTATATTTTCTACGTTTAACCCGAATGTTAGTATTAGATCGAGGGTGTGACCACCATTATGGGTCTGTCCTATGACATTCTGATTAATCCCTACTGAATCTAAAATGGACACAAACGTGGTTTTCAAAGGGTCTTCTGGGTTATTGAAGTGAATATTAAAATCTCTGACAACTACAGTTTTGTCTAAGGAAATAACCAGATCTGAGATAAAATCTCCAAATTCAGAAAGAAACTCAGAATATGGCCCCGGCGGCCTGTAAATAATAAGTAACGGAAATAACTGGGTAGACTTATTTTTCGAGGCTACATACATTATATTAGTGTGAAGAACTTCAAATGTATTAAATTTATAACCAGGTTTTTGTGTTACACCTAGATAATCATTATAAATAACCGCGACGCCTCCTCCTCTGCCAGTTAGACGAGGCTGGTGTATATAACTGTATCCAGGGGGACTCGCTTCATTTAATGCTATATATTCATTTGGCTTAATCCATGTTTCAGTTAAACAAAGTACATTAAACTCCTGATCAGTAATGAGTTCATTAACCATTAGCGCTTTAGATGTAAGAGATCTAATATTTAATATAGATCAAAGGTGCTGGCAGCGGCTGGACAGTCAGTATGATTTAATTTTATATTGATTAGGTTACTGGAACAAACTCTCTGAATATTTCTACTTTTTTGTTGAGCTCAGGGAACAGACACAGTCTCGACATAGTGGACCCTGAGTGACAACTCTGTGCAGCTAGCAGACAGTCAGTTTAGCCTGTTCGTCTGCTCCCTGGCCTTGGCTCTGGATTGTCAGAAATTAACTAGGCCTGTTCTGAGACTATGACCTATGCTGCAGGAAATGAGAGCAGTACCTTCCCGAGTGGGATGGATACCGTCCCACCCTAACAGGCCAGCAGTGCCCTCAAAATTAGCCCAATTATCTATAAAGCCCACACTGTTTTCAGAGCACCACCTGGACAACCAGCAGTTCAGCAACCATAACCTACTGTAAGCTACATCACCACGCCGCATTGGGATGGGGCCAGAGCATACTACAGCATCGGACATCGCCTTCGCTAATTTAAACACCTCTACAAAGTTACTCTTAGTAACCTCAGACTGATGAAGGCGTATATCATTAGCTCCTGCATGGATAACTATCTTTGAGAACCTGTGCTTGCCTAAGACCCTAAGATTACCTGCTATGTCCGGTGCCCTGGCTACCGGTATACACCTGACCAAATCTGCTGGTGCCCCTAAAGGCCTAGCTAATTTCACGTGCCGTATGATAGAGTCCCCTATAACCAGAGCTCTTTCAGGTTTCTCAGTGGGTGCATCATTAAGGAGAGCAAACCTGTTCGACACGTGATGCGGTGCTCCCATGGGCAAGCCTCAGCAGTAGCTTTGGCTCTACGCTTATGCCGCCGAGTCGTCACCCATTCGCCCCGCTGTAAGGGCTCTAATGCCAGAGTTGGGGGATTACTAACTCCACCTAGGGCATCCAGACTTTCCCCTACAGAAACTACACTGTTCTCACGCTCACTGGCCTTCTCTAAAGCCTGGATACGCGCTTCTAGCACTGTAATCTTCTCTGTCAGAGGGCTAACTAATCTGCACTTATCACAAATAAAGCTATCGCTAGCGATGGAGGAAGAATGACTAAACATCCTGCACTCAGCACACTGAACAGGCTGAAGGTGTGCCATGATGAAAGGATTCATGTGCCTTAATCAAAGATCTGTTGATATTAAAGCAGATCTGCTGTGGATGGCCTCCGCTTGTGGTCTTTACACAGGAGGAGAAAAAAGAAAGCTTCCAGTCTTGGCGTTCTTCCGGAAAAAGAGAGAGAAAAAATGGAAAAAGGAAAGCGAAAGTGGAAAGTACAAAAAGGAAAGTAAAAGTGCAATAAAAAAATGAAGAGGATACTGGAATATTATTTGTAGAAAAAATAAAAAAGATTCGTAATTAACACCAACACTTACGGAAAAATGACTGGTTGCAAACAACTCGGGAACCAGGAGGTGCATAGCACAAAATGCGCATGTGCAACCCAAAGTGTCTCATGTCTCTGAGGTTGCCAGATTTTTCTTCAGGAGAAGTGTCTGAGATGGAGTTTTCAATAGCATTTAGACCACCACCTTTAAACATAATCACACCTTTAAACCTGGAAAAATACAGACTGAAGAACAAACTTAGTGGGGGGGGCACCTTCACTGTGAAATGTTTTATGATGTAACATACAGTTTGAAAGTTTGTGAACACTTGAGAATGTTCTATATTTCTGCATAAATATGATCTAAAACATAATCAGATATTCACACAAGTCCTAAAAGAGAACCCAGTTCAACAAATGAGACAAAATATTATACTTGGTCATTTATTTATTGAGGAAAATGATCCAATATTACATATCTGTGAGTGGCAAAAGTATGTGAACCTTTGTTTTCAGTGTCTGGTGTGACCCCCTTGTGCAGCAATAACTGCAACTAAACGTTTGCGGTAACTGTTGATCAGTCCTGCACATCGGCTTGGAGGAATTTTAGCCCATTCCTCCATACAGAACAGCTTCAACTCTGGGATGTTGGTGGGTTTCCTCACATGAACTGCTCGCTTCAGGTCCTTCCACAACATTTTCATTGGATTAAGGTCAGGACTTTGACTTGGCCATTCCAAAACATTAACTTTATTCTTCTTTAACCATTCTTTGGTAGAACGACTTGTGTGCTTAGGGTCGTTGTCTTGCTGCATGACCCACCTTCTCTTGAGATTCAGTTCATGGACAGATGTCCTGACATTTTCCTTTAGAATTCGCTGGTATAATTCAGAATTCATTGTTCCATCAATGATGGCAAGCCGTCCTGGCCCAGATGCAGCAAAACAGGCCCAAACCATGATACTACCACCACCATGTTTCACAGATGGGATAAGGTTCTTATGCTGGAATGCAGTGTTTTCCTTTCTCCAAACATCTACTTTTAGGACTTGTGTGAAAATCTGATGATGTTTTAGTTCATATTTATGCAGAAATATAGAAAATTCTAAAGGGTTCACAAACTTTCAAGCACCACTGTAAAAGCAAGAGACCATAATACTGAAGAATAATACTGAAGACTAATATGATGATATATGAATGAGAAGATGGTGAGTGTTGAAATAAATCTAATAGGAGTCGAGTGTTAATGAGTCTAATATTAGCAAGAATCTTGTGATATGTTATGTATCATCTTACAGGGGTTACGATTCAGTTTACTGCGATACTGTAAGCAAGGTGATATACTGCAACTTTTAAAATCTAATTTTGAAGAACACTGTCATCATATAAAGAACACACCACTATATGCATAAAATCTGAGCAAAAGAAGTTTACTTTTTTAATGCAATCAGAACAGTGGGATCTGCATTAGGATTTATCACAGTCCCATGCACTACTTTTTGCGAAATCTGAGAAAATCAGATTATATATGAGGCCACATTCATACATTTTAGTTTTAAAATAACATTTTAAAACAAACATGATCTCTGTCTAGATGAGTGTTTTAGCTCCATAAACAACCTCTGTCCACACGCCTGAAAACGCAGAACACATGTCCATTCACATATACGTACCGGGCATGTGCGTGCCAGTAAATGTACACTAGTTTGTTTTCTTCTGGAAAAGGGTCATGTGATAGGACCGAATCAGGGAAAGACACCCCCTCAAAAAAAAAAAATTCCCAGGAAGACCCAATCAGGAGCCAAACATGGGTATCTACATCGTCATTTCCAAAGATTTCTCTTCTTGTGTAAATGCTCATATGAATGACTTATGAACTAAACTATTCATATCCATCTTGATAAAAACTTGTAACAATCTCTGCCCTTTTGCTGATATAATATGTGGCAGATGTGTCAGACAAACAGGGCTTTGCAGCATTATTACCTCCACCAACGTTGTTGGAGATTATGTTTTCTCCTCTGTTTGTTTGTTTGTTTGTTTGTTTGTTTGTTTGTTTGTTTGTTTGTTTGCCTCCAACAGAACTCAAAATGTAGTGTCACTAAACGAGGTCGTTGTTGAAGAATGGAAAAAGATTGATGTTACAAAATGTCGCCAAATTATTCATTCCATGCCTAGAAGACTTGGTGCTGTCATTAAAAATCATGGAGGCCATACAAAGTACTAGATGTAGTAGTTGTTGTTGTGGGGTGTACTCATTTTTGCACCACCCTAATTTGAGTTAAACTGAAAAGTGTGTAATCTAAGTTATATTATTAACCTTACTTTCACATTATAAGTTAAACAGATGTTATATTAACCTTTGTCTTGTCAACATTTTGGAAATTGTTTGTGTTCATTGAGATATCATTTAAAATGTTACTTTTCAAAGGGGGTGTACTCATTTACGCTGAGCACTGTATATCCATGAGTGCCTGCATTCTGACAGCTAGTTTGCCTTCTTCTGGAAAAGGGTCACATGATAGGACTGAAAAGAATCAGGAAAGGACACATATATACACACACACAAAAAAAAAAAATCCCAGTAAGACCCATTCAGGAGCCAAATGTGGGTGTCTGCATTATCATTTCCAAAGATTTCTCTTCTTGTGTAAATGCTCATATGAATGACTTATAAACTAAACTATTCATATCCATCTTGATAAAAACTTGTAACAATCTCTGCCCTTTTGCTGATATAATATGTGGCAGATGAGTCAGACAAACAGGGCTTTGCAGCATTATTACCTCCACCAACTTTGTTGGAGGTTATGTTTCCTCCTCTGTTGTTTGTTTGTTTTCTTCTTCCCAACATAACTCTAAAAGTAGTGAACAGATTTTGAGAAAATTCTGAGGAAAGGTGGGCCATGGGCCAAGGAACAATTTATGAGATTTTGATGAAAATCCAAGTACGTGGTTTGGTGGAGGTGTGCATTTTACTGAGTGCCCTTCTAGACAGCTGTTGTTTTTATTCTCTTTTCATCAGTGAAACATCATTTGGATGATGCCTGTGTCAGAAAACCTATAAAGCACGGAAACCACCTGCATGTGTACCACATAATGCTTGTTTATTATTTTCAGTGTTACCCCTGTGTTTCCCTGCAGCATGAGACTGCGTCAGTGCAGATGTTTGACCACCTGGTGGAGAAGAATAATCTGCAGGCTGTGATGAAGAAATATAACCTCCATGTTGAGAAGAATGATGATGACCTCAACTTTATCAAAGCACTAATTGACTCCACTGGCTCACAAGATACAGTAGAGTTCTTTTTGTTTGTTTGTTTTTCATTTTCATTTACTGAATATGTTGAAACTGATTTTATAATCTCTTCTTCCATTAACAGACGTACAAAGATGAACATAGAAAGGATTTTTTTTTTTGAGATTGTGGCAAATAAGAGAACCGGTATTGATGTGGATAAATGGGATTATTTCACCAGGTGAGTCTGTCTTTAAGACACTTGGAAGGTGTATTAAAGTTAAGGTACTAATATTAATGTATATTAACATTAACCTAGAGTGGAATTACATAAGTATACTTGTACCATATTGACATGAATAAAGAAAATTTATACACAATTTAAAAAAGGAACAAAAGTAACTGTTTACTAAAGTTAACTAGCTCTGGGCAACAACGGGCAACAGTCACTAAAATACAATCAATTGACATAAATTAGCTAGCCATCTGAAGGGTCCTGAAAACAAAGTATTAAATATGACTCGAGTTATACACAGGAGTCATCTGAGTAGTGAGCATGGTGGTTTCCTTGATACTTACTCGTCTGAGGGAGTTTTTCCTTGCCACCATCGCCACAGGCTTGCTCACTGGGGATAGATTTGGGATAAAATTCACTCAGGTTTAAAGTCATTCAAATTCTGTAAAGCTGCTTTGTGACAATGTTTATTGTTATAAGTGCTATAAAAATAAACTTGACTTACACAAGGAGTTTTGAGTTACAGCGTTGACTTCTATATCAACATATGACATTTTCTTTGCAAATAAATAACCTCTATATGGGACAAATTTTATATTTACAAAGCATTGTAATATATTTTCCACCTGAACAGAGACTCATATCACCTGGGCATCCCGACCAGCTCAGACCACAACCGTTTCATCAAATTTGCCCGAGTGTGTGAGGTCAAAGAGCTTTGGAAGAAGCTCATCTGTGCCAGAGACAAGGTATGCTTATGGGTATCCTCACCCGTGATGCACTGTATTTTGTATTTTTTATACCCGAGAGGAAATTATTCTGCATTTAACCCATCCAAAGCAGTGAGCACACATGCACACACCCGGGGGGCAGTTGGGGGTTTGGTACCTTGCTCTGTGATGCTATGCAAATAGCATAGCATTTTTTTTTCTCCGTGCTCTCACGGAAGGTGGTCGCATTCCTCTGCTCTCCTCTCCTCTCCCTTTTTTCCCTGCTTGTGCTTCTTTGTCTCGTCTCGTCTGTCTATACTTTTGAGAGACTCTCTCCGCACTGCTCTCTAAACTAAAAAATCATGGAATTGATAAACTGGTCTCCTAACGAAATTGACACAGTTTCTCGACGAGAAGCCTGGGTTCGGGTGAACCCTCCTGTCCTGCCGGAACGTTTTTCTGTGGAGGACATTGAAGATATCTACCTATTTGGAACTATGATTACAGGACTTTTGCTGATTGGATTAGGCATTGCCCTGGTTTATCGAGGAAATCAGACAACGGTGACAGCTGTTCAAAGCCCCATAAAGCTGCCCGACATGATTGAAGCAGTGGGCAGAGCTGTCGGCACTCAGACTGTGGCTATTCAGAACTTGAACTGCAACATGGATGACATCATGGAGAAGCTTTCGGCTTTGCAAAGGAAATGGATTTCGGAGACCAGAATGGACAGAAATGGACAGAAGAGTGGTCGTGTAAAAGAATGCGGCTGCTTGCTCCAAGACCAAACAATCCCAATCTTATCTGCTTTTAGCTCCCTCAGACAGCACTGGCCTCGGCCAAGACCGTTGCTGGGACAACATCTCCCCCTGAAGGTCACTGCTGTGAGACACTCTTGTATTCCTTCCCCCACTTCCCGCGGTTGCTGCTTTTACCCCCAGTGTGACAAGTGGGTGCGTGACCAGCACCATCATGGCTGCAGGAGCGGACGGCTGCTTGCTTGTGCTGGGTTATCTCTACCTCCCCCCATCCCATCCCCTCCCCTTACCCCCCACCCCGGATCGCCCCCCCTTCCCCCTTCCCCCCCTAACGTCCCAAGTTTTCATGTTGTAAAGTGTACTTGTGTTATTTTGTGCTTTGTGTTGTTTTGTGCTCATGTGCTGAGGTTTTTTAATGTTCCCACACTGTACTTCTCACAGGAGTATAGTGTGGGGGTTGCTTTTTTCTCCTCATGTTACTCTGTATTTTTCTTTTATCCCTGTCTTCCTGTCCTGTCTATTCCCCCTCTGTCAAGTGTGTGTATGTGTGTATGTAAAGACAGGTTGATGGTCAATTTTGCTGGTAACAGTGATAAAGGGTTCATTCATTCATCAAATGGAGGGGAAAGTGCTGCTCATTCACTCTCCCCGCCCACACATTTTCCTGCTGTTCCAGGAATCAAATCTTTTGGTCCCAAACCAGCTTATCTAACCTTTTAGCTATGGCCGTGCTTTTGTCTTAAAAATACATTCAGATTTTGAAGAATTTTAAAATGTATTCTGATGTCCAAATATTTTATATGATTATAACATGCAGCTGACATAAAGCTAAACTGATAGTGGTCCAGGGAATCACTGCCCATGGCCTAAATTTATGAATTTATGAATGTTGGTAGCACAGTCCTTTGGGGCGGCACACTGTTGCAGTATTTAGCACTGTCACCTCACAAAAGAAAGGTTCCAAGTTTGAATCTCACAGCTGACAGGGGCCTTTCTATGTGGAGTTTGTATGTTCTCCCTGTGTCTGCATGGGTTTCCTCTGGGTGCACTGGTTTCCCCCACAGTTCAAAGACATGCAGATTAGGTAAAATACCCAGCCACTGGGGTTGCACAAGCCAGTGCATACTTAGTGCTGGCATCAAGCCTGGATATATTGGGAAGGGTTGCATCAGGAAGGGCATTTTGTGTTTAAAAAAATAAAAGCCAAATCAAATATGTGGAGCCAGATGATCTGCTTTGGTGCCCTATAGACCTCTTGCAGTCACATGACCGAATCCCGGCTGGAGTGTGAGCAGCCTCCATCTTGTCGGTCAACAACACAGCTGAATATTGTTGCACTCGTATACAAAATGGATCAATTTCAACCGACAGACTACACGGCTCATTTTTCTAATGAACAGATAACTAGATATATGTCTAAAATAAACGACTTACAGATTAGTGACCCTTATCGATTACCGGACATAGTTTGTACGACCGTGTCGCTGTTCAGTGGTGAAGCACTGCGTGCTTATAAATCTCTGGACAGTTATCTTTACAGAAATTCAGGATTTGTCAGCCCCCCTCAGATGTGGCATCTTGTAAACAAGAAAATAACAATCCTCATTAGACGGGTAAGTCACTTAAGTATTGAGTACTAGTACTGATACTAGATATATCAAGGTAATCGGAGAGGTGTGTACAGACAGCTTTAGTGCAGATGTAGTGTAAAGTGTGTGAAGCGTATCACTGTCTTTCCTGCCTGCTGTACATTGTTGATGTCTGCCAGCTTGAGTTCAGTTTTAGTGCAGAAACTACATGGCAGAACTCCATGTTCTGAAAAGCCACAGCAAGTCTACTATTAAAATGGCTGCTTTGTGATATTTGGCAGAACGTGTAGTGGTTTTTTTTTTGTGTGTGTGTGTGTGTGTGTGTGTGCACACGTACTCTAGAACAATGCTCTGTGGGTTTAGGTGCAAAGCCTAACAGAATGTGTGTGTTTATTTTGTTGGTAGCATCTCATTTGTTTGCAAAGCCTATGAAATTTCAAAATTCTGTCCCATGTTGTGTCACTAAACACACACGTTATGACCACTTTTCCTGTGTCTGACGCTTGTTGAACTGTGCTACTAAGGTTGATCCAGAACTCGTTCGCGCATTTTCTCACTGTGTGTTTAACGGTGTTCCTAGCTGATCTTAAAGATGCTAGTGTTGCTTGACTTGGATGATCTTTATAAGATTGGGTATTGTCGGTAAATTGCGATGGCAGAAATATGGCATTTGACCGACAAGATGGCATCTGTTTACAATCTCGATCGGCTGTGACATCACATGCAAGTGGTCTATAATGGGAGCAGCCAAAAGAAGAAGAAGGGAGTGCAGTGCTTTGTAAACTCAGAGAGCCATCCAAACATTTCCAGAATAGCTGGTTAGCCAATGACACAGATCATTGAGGAAATGTGAGTATCATTACCATCAGTATTTGAATAGCTTGAAGAGAGTACATTTGCATGTAGGAATAGATTTGTTTTTCAAGTCTAAGTAGATCATTTAATATTTAGCAAATTGTACATTTAATGCACATTCTCTTTTTTCCAGGAAGTCCATGATTTATATGAGATGTTTCATACAAGATACTGTCTACACCGCAGAGCCTATCAGCACCCTGTGGCCACGATCATTGAGAAAATGTGAGGATTGTTACCGTCAATATTTGAATTAAACCAGGACTAATATATTGGTATAGCCTTTGTCAATTTGCAAAGAGAGTTGGAAGGATATAATTAATTCCCAGTATGATATCTGCCAGGTCTGGTATGATGGTTTTCAGTGTGTCACAGTAGTGACTTAAAGCTTCCTGTTTTCAAAGAGGATGACGTTAAACCTGACATAACATGACCTGTAATTCCTGATAATGAGGGGGTTGAAGTTCTTTACCCCTGTCTACTGGAGAAGATATGGACTATGTGAAGGATTGAAGGTGTTAGAGGATGTCTTCAATATTTCACTTCACAGCTAATGCCTGCTGCTCTACTGCTGCAGATTTTTGTGTTGTGGGCAATAGTTTACAACAATTAAAACCCCTTCCTGTTGGTAAAGCACTCCTCTCAGCCCAACCTTTGATACCTTGATGTGGAAAATAAAAGGCAGCTGCTGAAAAACTGCATCAGCATTGTTGCTCCACTTCTATCTTTTCCTGCCTTGCCAACCCAAGAAAAACTTGTACCTTGGTCTTATTAATAGGCTGTGTGTGGCAGTTCGTAAGAGTGGGCGGAGCACAGAAGATGGCAGGACAGAACTAAGTTTAAAATCCTTTTTTTTATTTTATACACTTTTCAGTGGTCTTTTCAGACTAACATACAGACACTCACGCACGCACACACATCTGGTGTCTGGATCAGGAGAGAGCTCTCCTCTGCTCTCGCTCTCTCCTTAAATAGGGCATGGTCACTGGGGAAGACACACAAACACACATTAATTAACATCAGGTGTAGTGATTCTGCCACTTACCTTCCCTGACTCCGCCCTCTGGTCACAGACCGACGCTTGACCACGCCCCCGCTGCCACACTGTGTTTTGCCAAGTCCTTTGAACCACAACATTGTCCAGATACATATCAGAAAGCAATGGAGTGACTCATGATATCTGTGAGCTACTGAAGGTTGCTGGTGCTCTGTGACTAAGGTACAGCACAGGATGCTCCTCTCCCTCCACCTTCTGGGACAGAACGGCCCCCAGCCCTCTGTCCAATGTGTCTGTCTGTAAAATAAAGGGGAGAGAAAAGTCAGGGGAGTGTAACAGTGGCCCCCCACACAGTGCAGCCTTTACCCTAGAGAAAGCCTGTTGGGATTGCTTCGTCCACTGGACCGGATCTGGTGCTTCCTTTTTAGTGAGATCAGTCAGCGGGCTGGTGACATCCGAATAATTAGGTATGAACCTACAATAGTAGCCAGCCAGCCCCAGGAACCCCCTTTCTGGTCTTTGGCCTTGGGCAGGCCACAATCGCTGCAGTCTTGTTAATTTGGGGACGCATCTGCCCATGGCCCAAGTGAAAACTCAGATACCATACTTCCACCCACCCAATTGCACACTTCTTTGGTTTAGCTGTGAGACCCGCATGCCTCAGCGACTTTAGGACAGCCCTAAGGTGTTTGAGGTGCCGTGGCCAGTCATTGCTATAGACGATAATATCATCGAGATATGCAGCTGCGTAGGTGGTGTGGGGTTGAGAACCCTGTCCATGAGCCGCTGGAACGTTGCGGGAGCCCCAAATAACCCAAAAGCAAGTGTGACGAATTGGTGTAAGCCAAACGGTGTGGAAAAGGTCGTTTTCTCTCAGAATAGAGGAGTCAAGGGGATCTGCCAATATCCCTTCATTAAATCCAGTGTCGAATGAAAATGAGCAGTGCCTAATTGATCGAGCAGCTTGTCAATGCGAGGCATTGGGTAAGCATCAAATTTAGACACCATGTTGACTTTTCTATAGTCCACACAGAACTGGACCGACCCATCAGTCTTGGGGACCAGGACCATTGGGCTGCTCCAGTCACTGTAGGACTCCTCAATTATGCCCATTTTGAGCATGGCCTTGAGTTCATCCTGGACCACCTTTTTCTTGTGTTCGGGCAGGCAGTCAGGGTGGCTGTGCACTACCACCCCCAGGGGCATCTCAATGTGGTGTTCTATGATGTGGGTGTGGCCGGGCAGGGGCGAAAACATGTCAGAAAATTCCTTCTGCAACTGGGCTACCTCCATGAATTGGGCCAGGGAGAGGTGGTTTCCACAAGGGTTGGCAATGTCAATTTTCTTTTTTGAACCTCTGGCCCCAGCTCTGCCTTCTCCAGGATTACTGACACCGATGCCATGTGGACCTCCTCATTCCAACGTTTTAACAGATTGAGGTGGTAAATTTGCAATGCCCCACCCCTGTCCGTTCGCCTCACCTCATAGTCGACGTCCCTGACTCGCCGTGTGACCTCAAAGGGCCCTTGCCACTTGGCAATCAATTTGGAGCTCAATGTGGGCAATAATATGAGTACTTTGTCTCCTGGTTTGAACTCTCTAAGGCATGTGCCCCTGTCATACAGTCAGATTTGACGTTCTTGCAACTGCCGCAAATTCTCCTGGGTTAAGTGTGTGAGTGTGTGGAGTTTGGCGTGCAGGTCGAGAATGTATTGAATTTCGTTCTTACTAGATGAAGGTCCCTCCTTCCAATTTTCACGTAGCATGTCCAAAATGCCACGTGGCTTACACCCATATAATAATTCAAATGGTGAAAAACCTGTGGAGGCTTGCAGCCTCATACTGCACATAACAGGGGCTCAAACCACTTATCCCAATTACGTGCATCTTTGCTTACAAACTTCTGAATTATGTTTTTGAGAGTTCGATTAAAACATTCCATGAAGCTATCAGTTTGTGGGTGATAGACACTGGTGCGGATAGGCTTAATCCCCAGTAACCCATACAGTTCGCGCAGTGTGAGTGACATAAATGTAGTGCCTTGGTCTGTCAGAATTTCTTTCAGAATCCCGACCCGGGAGATAAAGTGGAAGAGTGCTTCTGCTATACTGCATGCTGAGATATTGTGGAGAGGCACTGCTTCCGGATATAGTGTTGTATAGTCCACCAGAGCTCAAATAAAGTGATATAACCGTGTTGACCAATCTAATGACCCGAGGAGATCCATCCCAATTCTTTCAAAAGGGGTCTCAGTTAAGGGGAGAGGGTGCAAAGGCGCTTTTGGAGTGGCTGCGGGATTTACTAATTGGCATTCACAGCATGCCGCACACCACCAACAGACATCCCCACAAATCCCTGGCCAATAGAACCGGGCCATTATTCAGGCTCATGTTTTATCCTGCCCTAAGAGTCTGGCCATGGGATTAAAGTGAGCTGCCTGGAATATGAGTTCCCGACAGCTCTTTGGGATGAATAACTGTGTTATCTTTTCACTAGTTTGAGTGTCCTGCGTCACTCAGTCTAACCTATCCTTAATAATAGAAAAGTAGGGGAAGGCCGGTGTTGCATTTGGCTGGAGAATTTGACTATTAATTACTCTCACTTGGTCAAATGCATGCCACAGAGTCCCGTCTTGCGACTGCTTTAATGGAAAATCCACAAGGGAATCCCCGAAAGAGGGAGGAGGGGTGGGGTGCTCCTCACGCCGCATATTGCCCTGACGCGGTGCTGACATAGACGGCTCTGTGACAGCTTCTCCCACCAATGCCAGTCTGGGGTCTTCCCCAGACAGATTACTGCAGGACCCACTCCTTACTGTGTGTGTCATTAACTCCTTAAATCCTGGTCAATCAGTTCCCAAAATCAGTGAGTGGGTGAGACAAGGGTTAACTGCTACCTTTACACTATGCTTTTCTCCCCAAAATAGAATGTGGACAGACACTAAAGAGTAGTTGTGAACATCCCCATGCACACACAACACCTTCACCACTCATGCTCTCCCCAGTGCCTCACCTTGCACCAGGCTTTGGTGGATTGAGGTCTGGTTACAGCCGGAATCCACCAAAGCCTGGTACGTATTCCCTTGGACACTTACCGGTATACAATACACTCCGGCCCGATCGAGGGCAGTTTCTGGTGCGTCGGGGACCCGGACCACCGCGCCCACCTCCATCGCGGAGCACTGATTTTGGAGATGTCCCGGCTCCCCACAGCACCAGCACACCAGCCCAGGCTCTCCCTCTGCACCAGTGTTATGGACATCACTCACCTGGGGGGGAGAAGACACAGACAAGGAAGGGGAAAACGGGAGGACACCACGGGTGCACCAGGCCGGCTGGGGGGGAATGGGGCGAGGATGGGAAAGGAAGAGAGAGAGGAAAGAGGCGAAGGAGAAGCATGTCTTCCTGCTGTCTGAACTGCCGCCATGTGGTCCTCTGCCAGCTCGATAGCTTGATCCAGCGACGCCAGGCGATGACACTGGACCCACTCTGCCGTTCCTTCCGGAAGTCACGCGATGAACTGTTCCTGTGTCACCAAGTCAATAATTCTCTCGGCGTCACGGTCGTCTGCCCTCAGCCACCGCCGGCAGGCATCCTGGAGTTGTTGCCCGAACGCGAATGGTCGACCAACGTCCTCCAAGCACAGTGAGCGGAAGCGCTGCCGTTGTTGCTCTAGGGAGCAGCCAATATGCTGGAGGATGGCTCTTTGGAGGTCCATGTACACGAGCCGGCTGTCAGCGGGGAGCTGCAGCATAGCAAGCTGTGCCTCGCCCATTAGCAGGGGAAGGAGGTGCACTGCACTATGTTTGACCAGCCAACCCCACGCCTCCGCTGCTTGCTCAAAGAGCATGAGGCAGGCTTCTGGATCGTCATGCGAACCCATCTTTGTTAGGGTGAGGTGGGGAGGGTCTGCTCCGGTGGTGGTTGTGGACCCCGCAGACGCGAGCAGGTGCCAGAACGCCTGGCGGTCTTCTTGTTAGGCCAGCATCAAGGCTTCGAACCGTTGTTTCTGCTCCTTCCAGAGGGCGATCAGTGCTTGATGCTGGTTCTGCTGTGCTGTGGCGAGGGCATGGATAAGATCTTTAAACAGCGAGGACTCCATGGGGCTGTTCCCTTCTGCACTCCCAGGTTTCAGCACCAGTGTGGAAACGGCCCGGATGTGGGTGGAGCACAGAAGTACGGCAGGCTGTTATTTGTTTGTGAGTTTTCTTTATTTTGCTTTTCAGCACAACTCTGTCCATTGGGGACACACTTATACACACACACTCATACTGGTCATGTTCTGGTCCCCGATCTCCCCTCCTCTATTCCTCTCTCTCTCCTTTTACAGGGCACCGTCACTGTAAGAGACACACAAACACATGTTAATTGACAACAGGTGTAGCAATATGACCACTCACCTTCCCTGACTCTGCCCTCCATTCACAGACTGATGCTTGGCCACGCCCCCGCTGCCACAGCCATAAACAGCAATAAAGACATTCTGAAACAGATCTTTAAATTCATGTCCCTCAGGCCAAATGTAGCCATGGCCTCATCATGTCTGTTCCAATATGTCCAAATGATGGTTGATACTGGTATGTAGGTTATTTTACAAAAAAGTTGTCAGGTGCTTAAAATTGGCTGATCCAATTTAACTTGAACTTCACCTTTGCTGCTTAAATCAGTTTGTGCATGTACCTTTGTACCGATATATCATCTTACTCCGGTGATGGATCTCTGATTTTTTGTGATGTCATAGAACTATAGAGGTATGGTCAGATTTTACTGTCACACATGCAGCTGCAATTTCCATATAGCTGAGATATAAACTACAAAATAACCACATTGTAGGATAACAGAAGCCTTGGAGAAGGCCAATCCTCACATTGAGATCAAGGGTTCCTCCGGAAGGATGTGTAAAATATCAGAGACCATAGATGACATGGAGGCCTACACCAAGCTCACAGGTCAGTTAATTAGCCTTTAATTGACATGTTCTGATTATCAGTTGCACAATTATATACAGTTATTCGTGTTAGTCAATCAAGACCAAAGTGTTTGAAAATCCAAGCCATAATTGGATCTAAATTGAGAAGCCAACTGTAACACTTCACTAGGGGTGGGTGGAGCACAGAGGACAGCAGGACAGAGATCAGGTTTGCAAAAAGGCTATATTGCCACACTTTTCAGTGAACAATTCGGTATTGCTTAGACACACAGCCAGCGTTTAGTCCGGAGATGTCCCTCTGCTCTCGCTCTCCCTCCTTAAGTAGGGCGCAGTCACTGGGAAGACACACAAACACAGGTTAATTGCCGTCAGGTGTAGTGATTCTGCCACTTACCTTCCCTGACTCCGCCCTCCTGTCACAGACCGGTGCATGACCACGCCCCCGCTGCAACATACCCCCACCGCCCGACTCAGGCCGGGCGACCGTCCGGCCTGCAGCCGACTTCCCCCCCCCAATGGGAGAGGAAGTCCGCCACGACCATCTGCGCCCCCGGCCTGTGGACCACCTTAAAATTGAAGGGTTGGAGTGCCAGATACCAACGGGTGATCCATGCGTTGGCATCCTTCATGCGGTGGAGCCACTGGAGGGGCGTGTGGTCCGAACAGAGGGTGAAAGGGCGCCCCAGCAGGTAGTAGCGGAGGGCGAGGACCGCCCACTTGATCGCCAGACACTCTTTCTCGATAGTGCTGTAGCGCCCCTCATGCACTGACAGCTTCCTGCTAATGTACAGGACGGGGCGATCCTCCTCCTCTGCCCTCTGTCTGACGCATCGGTCTGCAACATAAAAGGGAGAGAAAAGCCAGGGGAGTGTAATAGTGGCCCCCCACACAGTGCAGCCTTTACCTCAGAGAAAGCCCGCTGGCATTGCTCCGTCCACTGGACCAGATCTGGTGCCCCCTTTTTAGTGAGATCAGTCAGCGGGCTGGTGACGTCCAAATAATTAGGTATAAACCTACGATAGTAGCCAGCCAGCCCCAGGAACTGTCTCACCCCCTTTTTGGTCTTGGGCCTTGGGCAGGCCGCAATTGCTGCTGTCTTGTTAATTTGGGGACGCACCTGCCCGTTGCCCAAGTGGAACCCCAGATACCGTACTTCCACCCGCCCAATCGCACACTTCTTTAGGTTGCCTGTGAGACCCGCTCGCCTCAGCGACTTAAGGACAGCCCTCAGGTGTTGTAAGTGCCGCTGCCAGTCATTACTATAAATGATGATATCGTCGAGGTATGCGGCCACATAGGTGGCATGGGGGCGGAGGACCCTGTCCATCAGCCGCTGAAACGTAGCAGGCGCCCCAAACAGCCCAAACGGAAGTGTGACGAATTGGTGCAAGCCGAACGGTGTGGAAAAGGCCATTTTTCCTGGGATAATGGAGTCAAGGGGATCTGCCAATAACCCTTTGTTAAATCCAGCGTCAAGTAAAAACGAGCCGTGCCTAGCCGATCGAGCAACTCATCAATACTCATCATTGGGTACACATCAAATTTAGACACCGCATTGACTTTTCTATAGTCCACACAGAACCGGACCGACCCGTCGGCCTTGGGTACCAAGACCACCGGGCTGCTCCAGACACTGTGGGACTCCTCGACGATGCCCATTTTGAGCATGGCCTCGAGTTCTTCCCGAACCACCTTTTTCTTGTGCTCGGGTAACCTGTAAGGGCGGCTACGCACTACCACCCCCGGGGGCGTCTCAGTGTGGTGCTCTATGAGGTTGGTGCGGCCAGGCAGGGGCGAGAACATGTCCGAAAACTTGGTCTGCAACTGGGCAACCTCCGCGAGTTGGGTCGGGGAGAGGTGGTCTCCACAGGGGACTGGAGAGGTACACGATGCCAATGTTCCCTTTTGCACCTCTGGCCCCAGCTCCGCCTTCTCCGGAACCACCGACACAAACGCCACGGGGACCTCCTCATTCCAGAGTTTGAGTAGATTGAGGTGGTAAATCTGTAGTGCCCCGCCCCTATCCGTTCACCTCACCTCATAGTCAACGTCCCCGACTCGCCGTGTGACCTCAAAGGGTCCTTGCCACTTGGCGACTAATTTGGAGCTCGATGTGGGCAACAGTACGAGTACTTTCTCTCCTGGTGCAAACTCCCTAAGGCGCGTACCCTTGTCATACAGGCGGGCTTGTCGTTCTTGGGCCTGCCGCAAATTCTCCTGAGTTAGGTGCGTGAGCGTGTGGAGTTTTGTGCGCAAGTCAATAACGTATTGGATTTCGTTTTTACTTGGTTAAGGTCCCTCCTCCCAATTTTCCCGCAGCACGTCTAGGATGCCGCGCAGCTTTCGCCCGTATAACAATTCGAACGGGGAGAACCCCGTGGAGGCTTGGGGGACCTCTCGCACTGCAAAGAGCAAGGGTTCGAGCCATCTATCCCAATTATGTGCGTCCTCACTTACGAATTTTTTAATTATGTTCTTGAGGGTGCAGTTGAACCGTTCAACTAAACCGTCCGTTTGTGGGTGATACACGCTGGTGCGGATCGGCTTAATACCCAATAACCCATACAGTTCGTTCAGTGTACATGACATAAACGAGGTGCCTTGGTCAGTCAGAATCTCTTTCAGGATTCCAACTCGGGAGATAACGTGGAAGAGTGCCTCCGCAATACTGCGTGCTGAGATATTGCGAAGAGGCACTGCTTCTGGGTATCGCGTTGCATAGTCCACTAGAACTAATATAAAGCGGTACCCTCGTGTTGACCGATCTAATGGCCCGACGAGATCCATCCCAATTCTTTCGAACGGGGTCTCGATTAACGGGAGAGGGCGCAAAGGCACTTTTGGACTTGCTGCTGGATTTACTAACTGGCATTCGCGGCACGCCGTACACCACCTACGGACATCGCTGCGAATCCCCGGCCAATAGAACCGGGCCATTATTCGGGCTAGTGTTTTATCCTGCCCTAAGTGTCCAGCCATGGGATTAAAGTGAGCTGCCTGGAATACCAATTCCCGGCGGCTCTTTGGAATTAAAAGCTGCATGACTCACTCTTTAGTTTGAGTGTCCTGTGTCACTCGGTATAACCTATCCTTCATAATCGTGAAGTAAGGGGGAGGATGGGGTGGCGTTCGGCTGGAGCGTTTGACCATCGATTACTCTCACTTGGTCAAACGCATGCCTCAGAGTCTCGTCTCGCGACTGCTCTAATGGGAAATCCGTGAGGGATTCCCCAATAGAGAGAGGAGGAGCCGGCGGCTCCTCACTCTGACGCAGAGATGACGTAGACGGCTCTGTGACAGCTGCTCCCGTCAAAGCGACACCGGGACCTCCCCCTGTTAAATGGCAGGACCCACTCTTCACTAGATGTGTCATTAAATCCCGAAACCCCTGTCAATCAGTCCCCAAAATTAAAGAGTGGGTAAGGCGAGGATTAACCGCCGCCTTCACTATAGCTTTTTCCCCTCTGAAAGGCAAGGCAAGGCAAGGCAAGGCAAGTTTATTTATATAGCACATTTCATACACAATGGCAGTTCAATGTGCTTTACAGAAGTAAAAACAAAAACAGTAAACAATAGAGAAATAAAATTACATAAAATAATTTTATCTTTATTCTAAAAGAATTAATTAAAAGAATTAAAAGAATTAAAAGAAAATAATAAGAATTAAACAATAGTAGAAATAAAATATTAAAATGCCAAAAAGAAAAAGGAGAGAAAGCAAGAAAAAACTAGCAGAATAAAATAGAATAAAGTTAAAGTAAATTTAAAACATGCAGAGAAAGTAAAGATTATAAAAAATGTAAAAATATTAATTATTTAACAGAAAGCATCTGAAAACAGCTTGGTCTTTAACCTAGATTTGAAGCTGCCAACAGCAGGAGCATTTTTAATGTCCTCTGGCAGTTGGTTCCATAACTGTACTGCATAGTAGCTAAAAGCTGCTTCACCACACTTTGTTTTAACAACTGGTTTTAATAGTAAATTTTTCTGTTGCGATCTGGTAGATCTGATTGGGTTAGGCCGCTGCAACATATCAGAGAGGTAATTGGGCCCTGTACCATTTAGAGATTTGTACACCAGCAGCAATGCTTTAAAGTCAATTCTGTAGCTTACTGGAAGACAGTGAAGGGACCTTAGAATTGGAGTAATGTGCTCTGTTCTTTTTGTTCGTGTGAGAACCCTCGCCGCTGCATTTTGAACCAGCTGAAGTCGTTTGATGGTCTTTTTTGGCAGGCCTGTGAAAAGGCCATTGCAGTAATCAACCCTACTAGAGATGAAGGCATGTATTAGTTTTTCCAGATCATTTTTTGACATAAGTCCTCTTAGTTTGGAAATGTTTTTTAGGTGATAAAATGCCGTTTTAGTGATTGCTTTCATGTGACTGTCAAAGTTTAGCTCGCTGTCAATGAAAACACCAAGATTTTTAACCATTTCTTTAGTTTTAATCCCTTTTGTGTCAAGAATAGTGGTAATCCTGAGTCTTTCATCTTTTTTTCCAAATAGAATTACTTCTGTTTTATCTGTGTTCAGCTGAAGAAAATTGTGATATCCAGCTATTGATTTGATCGATACACTGATAGAGACATTCAAGGGGGGCATAATCATTAGGTGATAGAGCAAAATAAATTTGGGTATCATCTGCATAGCAGTGATACAAAATTGAATTGTTATTGATAATTTGCCCAAGTGGGAGCATATAAAGGTTGAAAAGTAATGGTCCAAGAATCGACCCCTGGGGGACACCACAGGTCAAGGGCATTGACATTGAGGAACAATTTCCCAGGGTAACAAAGAAGCTTCTATCTTTTAAGTATGATTTTAACCAATTGATAACTTTACCAGTCAATCCAACCCAGTGTTCAAGTCGATATAGCAGTATGTTGTGATCAACAGTATCAAAAGCTGCACTGAGGTCCAGTAATACCAGGACCGATGTTTTGCCTGCATCAGTATTAAGACGTATGTCATTTATAACTTTAATCAGCACTGTTTCAGTGCTATGATTGGCACGAAATCCTGACTGAAAATTATCAAAACGGCTGTTTGATATCAAGAAGGCAGTTAATTGATTGAAGACAATTTTTTCCAGGATTTTCCCGATGAATGGTAGATTTGAAATTGGCCTGTAATTATTTAACGCTGAAGGATCCAGATTATTTTTTTTTAAGAAAGGGCTTTACAACAGCTTTTTTTAGGGACACAGGAACAACACCAGTCTCCAAGGATGTATTTATAATTTGAAGCACATCTGTAATTATAAGATGAAGAACAGACTTAAAAAAGTTGGTGGGCAGAATGTCCAGTTCAGATGTTGAGGAACTGAGATTTTGTACAGTTTTTTCAAGAGTCTCATAATCAATTAAACAAAATTCTGACATTGTGTTAAAGTTATCTATCTGTGTCATTGGTGATTGCAGTTTTTCAATTTTTTGCAACTGAGATATATTATGAGAAATATTCTGCCATATTTTATCAATTTTACCTTTGAAGAAAGATGCAAACTCATTGCATTTATTAACTGAGAGAAGTTCAGGTGCTAATTGTGGTGGGGGATTAGTTAGCTTCTCAACTGTTGAAAATAGCACACGGGCATTGTTCATATTCCTGCTGATGATATTGGAGAAGAAAGACTGTCTTGCTTTACGAATTTCATAATTATAATTACAAAGCGTCTCTTTATGGATTTGATAATGGATGTGAAGTTTAGATTTGTGCCATTTTCTTTCAGTCTTTCTACATTCTCTCTTTAGCAGTTTAACAGCCGGGTACTGCTTCCATGGTGCTTTCTGCTTATCACTGACTCTTTTTATTTTGAATGGAGCAATATCTTCCATAATTTGGGTCATATTTAAATTAAAAAATTCCAGTAAATCATCTACAGAGTCTGACATTTTGGTTGAGTTCTGAGAGAGAGCTTGCTTAAAAAGAGCACATGTGTTGTCGTTTATGACTCTCCTGCCTATAGTCGTTGAGCTATTCTGAATGTGAGGAGACATAGAAACTTCAAAGAAAACACAGAAATGATCAGATAAGGCCAGGTCAACAACAGTATAAGAAACAGTAAGACCCTTTGTGATGACGAGGTCAAGAGTATGACCACGAGAGTGGGTCGGTCCCTGTACATGTTGTACTAGGTTAAAGTTATCAATAATTGCAAATAGTTCTTTGGCATAAATGTTATCAGTATTATCTACATGCAAGTTAAAATCCCCAGATATAATAAGACAATCAAACTCTAAGCAAATGACTGACAACAGTTCACAAACTCTTCAAGAAAGACTTTGGCTGAATGTCTTGGAGGCCTGTAAATAGTTAATAATAATATGTTAGGAGAGCATGTAACAAGTGCACATAAGTGTTCAAAGGACATAAAATCACCAAGTGAGGATTGTTTACATTGAAAAGAGACTTTGAATATATTTGCGATCCCTCCACCTTTCCCTTGTCGGGTAACATTCAAAAAATTAAAATTTGGGGGAGCTGCTTCGATAAGGGTGGTAGCACTATTTGCTTGATCCAGCCAGGTTTCAGTTAGAAGCAAAAAATCAAGATTGTGTTTACAAATAAGATCATTAATTAAAAATGACTTGTTTAAAAGTGATCTAATGTTCAGAAGGGCTAGTTTTACAGTAATATTTGGTTGTGCACTCTGATGCTGTTTTAAAACAGGAAGGAGATTAGATTGGTTCACCCCCAGGGTTAAATGTGCTCTATGTTTTCTGTTTCTTATCAACACAGGAATAGTGTCAACATCGGATCCCAGCTTTTTTCTACATCCATTTGCAGGGACCCAGAGTACATCAAACAAGACTTTCTAAATGTTCCATTTGGTTTGAGGGTGAAAGGACTGGAGATGACATGTATCTTTTGGATGGTGAAAAAGATTTGTAGCCAGCTGAAAGTCCTGGACGAAAACAATTTTGATGAACTGGGTACACTGCTTGTCGCGACAAATTTGGGCTGGAAAAAGAGAGTGTAGCCATTGGGAGCAATTTTTTCATGCTATTTGGGAAATCCATCCGAGGAGAAGTGGAGTCGTCTGTCCTTGAATGTTGGGAGGCCTGCAAGTCAGATGTTTGTGTGTCCTTGATGACGACTTGCAAAGATGATTGTTTAGGCTTTGTAACTATGTCAGTCTGCGACATCTTATCAACTGTTTTCCTCGGTGCTGGCTGAGAAAAGATTGCAAGTTTGTAGTGGTTTGCTAAGACTTTGGCTCCAATCCAGCTGAGTTCAGTGCTATTTGGCTTGTAGAATTCTTTGCGATTCCAAAAAAGATTAAAATTGTCTATGAAATTCATACCAAATGAAGAACAAGTTTTTCCAAGCCAGGTGTTAAGACTGAAGAGTCGAGAAAAAGCAAAACTTCCTCTCGCTGGGAGTGGGCCACTGATAAAAGATTGAATTCCAGTCTTGTAGAGCTCAGAAAAAAGTTTTCTGAAATCATCTTGGACAAACAGCTGTTCTCTGAAAACATCGTTTGCTCCCACATGCACAACGATACGCTTAATAGTTTTATGCTCGGACATGAGTTTCAAAATGCTGTCTTTGGTGTCAGAGATGGATGCATTTGGAAGACAACAAATAATCATCTCATAACCTTTTAATTGTCTTACAGTGGAATCACCAAGAACAAGGGTTGTGGGATCAGGTGGTGTTACGAGCTGCTTTTTACCTCTTCTCACAGCTCTTCGATCTTGGTGCGATCTCTTTTTACTATGTGTTTGTCCGCTTGACAAATCCTCTTCCACATCCCTGAGGCATTCAAATTTATTCTGAAGCTTTATGGGCTGTGGATTTTCCATAGGATTGTAGATCCTATTGTAATTTGTAGAACGAGCTGGTGTTGAAGTAATTACTCTTCTGTTTTTGTTTTTGGGCTTAGCACCCATCATTTGCCAGTTTTCAGTACTCACATTTTGTACAGCTTGAGTTATGAATTCTTCCACTTGGTCTGCAGTGTCCTCAGTCTGTCGGAGCGCAATCTCTGCATTCTCAGCCACTGTTTCTGTACTCCTTTCCTGAGATATCACTTTTAATTCATCCGTCTTTGGCAGAGCATTAATCTTTCATTCCAGAATAGAAATCCTCTGTTCTAATTCCATGCATTTTCTGCAGGACTTTTTGCTTCCTGGCATTTAAAAAAAAAAAAAGTGGAAATTAAAATTAAATTAAAAGCTTATAAAGATGGGCGGCACGGTGGTGTAGTGGTTAGCGCTGTTGCCTCACAGCAAGAAGGTCCTGGGTTCGAGCCCCGGGGCCGGCGAGGGCCTTTCTGTGTGGAGTTTGCATGTTCTCCCCGTGTCCGCGTGGGTTTCCTCCGGGTGCTCCGGTTTCCCCCACAGTCCAAAGACATGCAGGTTAGGTTAACTGGTGACTCTAAATTGACCATAGGTGTGAATGTGAGTGTGAATGGTTGTCTGTGTCTATGTGTCAGCCCTGTGATGACCTGGCGACTTGTCCAGGGTGTACCCCGCCTTTCGCCCATAGTCAGCTGGGATAGGCTCCAGCTTGCCTGCGACCCTGTAGAAGGATGGGGCGGCTAGAGATAATGAGATGAGATGAGGCTTATAAAGATGAAGAAAAGAAAAAAAAAGTGGAAATTCAATGAGAAAGTAAAGTATAGAAATAAAGATTAAGAAAGCAGGAGCAAAGCAAAGAAGCGTCCTACTCGCTTGAGTAGGAGGAGCAAGAAAAAATGTGGACCGACACCAAAGGGTAGCAGTGAACATCCCGTGCACACACAACACCTTCACCCCCTGTGCTCCCCCCAATGCCTCGTTTTGAACCAGGCTTTGGCGAATTGAGGTCTGATTACACCCAGAGTCCACCAACGCCTGATATGTAGCCCCTTGGATACTCACCGGTATGCGATACGCTCCGGCCCAATCGAGGGCGGCCTCTGGCACGTCGGGGATCCGAACCACCGCGCCCACTTCCATTGCCGTGCACTGCTGTTGAAGATGGCCCGGCTCCCCGCAGCGCCAGCAAACCGGCCCGGGCTTTCCCTCTGCACCGGTGTTCTGGGGCTCACTCACCTGAGGTGGGGGAGAGACAGACACAGAAGGGAGAAATGGGAGGGCACCGCGGGTGCGGCGGGCCGGCTGGGGTGGCGCCGGCCCCTGTCTCTGCAGTGGGGGAATGGGGCGAGGACGGGACACAGAAGGAGGGGGAGAGAGAGAGAGAAGAGGAAAGAAGAGAAGACGCCATCTGCTGTCCTGCTGCCGGAACAGCTGCCAAATGATCCTCCGCCAGCTCGACTGCCTGATCCAGCGATGCCGGGCGGTGGCACTGGACCCACTCCACGGTTCCTGCTGGTAGGCGAGCGATGAATTGTTCCAGCACCACCTGGTCAATGATCCCCTCGGCGTCGCGGTTGCCGGCCCTCAGCCACCACCAGCAGGCGACCCAGAGCTGCTGGCCAAATGCGAACGGCCAGCCGACTTCCTCCAAGCGCAAAGCGTGGAAGCGCTGGCTCTGTTGCTCTGGCGTGTGCCCCACGCACTGGAGGACGGCCCGGCGGAGGTCCGCGTAGGCCAGCCGGCGGTCGGCGGGGAGCTGTAGCGCGGCCAGCTGCGCCTCTCCTGTTAGGAGGGGGAGAAGGCGCACCGCGCGCTGCTCCATCGGCCACCCCGAGGCTTCTGCGACTTGTTCGAACAACGTGATGAACGCCTCGGGGTCATCCTGCGGACCCATCTTGGTAACAGTGAGGGGAGACGGGCCCGCGGCCGGAGCGCTGGTGGACCCTGCTGACGCGAGGAGGTGCCGGAACACCTCGCGGTCTTCCTGCTGGGCCAGCACCAGGGCTTCGAAGCGTCGCTCCTGTTCCTTCCGGAGGGTGACGAGCGCCTGGTGCTGGCTTTGCTGGGCCGTGGCAAGGGCGTGGACCAGGTCAGCGAATGGAGAGGACTCCATGGGGCTGATCTGCTGGTGCTCCACTCTGATCCCGGGTTTTGGCACCACTGTAACAGTTCACTAGGGGTGGTTGGAGCACAGAGGATGGCAGGACAGAGATCAGGTTTGCAAAAAGGCTTTATTGCCACACTTTTCAGTGAACAATTCGGTATTGCTTAGACACACAGCCAGCGTCTAGTCCGGAGATGCCCCTCTGCTCTCGCTCTCCCTCCTTAAGTAGGGCGCGGTCACTGGGAAGACACACAAACACAGGTTAATTGCCGTCAGGTGTAGTGATTCTGCCACTTACCTTCCCTGACTCCGCCCTCCTGTCACAGACCAGCGCATAACCATGCCCCCACTGTCACACCAACAAACCATTCCATAATGATATAAGTAATATATTGATATAAAGTATATCATCAATTACACCTGAGAAGTGGCCAAGGTTTGTTAACAGCTAAAATACTGACAGATGTGAACAATTCCAAATAAACATTCTGTTAACATCATAGTGGTATTGCAAACTATAGCAGATCTTATTTTATTCCCAAAATATTTTTGTTTGAATTGCATATAATAGTTTTGCAGTTAAGTACAACACTTGCACCTCAATCTGGTTAATGAACAAAATGCTAACTGCTCTTGTGACGTACACCTCTAATGATGTTATTTTAAGTGTTCACAAACTCACAAAGTTTTGGTTGAAGTTTCTCAAATATTGTATAACTGATTATCCGTACAAGCATAACTCCTGCACACACATAACTTTAATTTGCTATGGTGTGTAAGTTTACAATGACTTATCAATGTGTCCTCCTTACCCTTCCACAGATCACATTTTTGAGCAGATTCTGTACTCCTCTGATGAAAACCTGCTTGATGCGCAGTCCATCCTGGAGAACATCATCCACAGAAAATTCTATAAGTTTGTGGGAGAAAGACCTCAAGATCAAATTCCAGGGTCAGAGGTCACAGCCTTCAGTTATGTATTTACCATTATCAGTTCAGTCAGAGCTGTACATAATAAAACCTTCATTTTTATGGGTTAATGGCCCAATCTGCAGTTAGCTTAGACGAATAGCTTACAACATAAATCAGCATGTTCACCTTTGCCCTTAACTGATAATAAGCAGTGGCTAAATTAGAAGAAAAATGAAGTAATATCCCAAAAAATAACAAAAAAACAAACATCTTATTGGACTAATGAGCTAATGTCCACAATTTTACATGTATTCTACTGCTTTCCTTATATAGTTGAGCAAAATATTTTAAGGCTCTCTTTCTTTAATTGAGTTAGAATGTTGGATATTTCCAGGCCCAAACAAACAGAATGCATTTTAATTGGACTTTCTTGATTGTGGCTATTTGATGTTGGAGTGTTCATGATATTATTCTCAGTGCATGAGGGAGTGTACATTTCAGCAGTAATGACAGTTAGTGAATGGAATATTAAATCAATCAATAAATCATAAACATACACTGCCTGGCCAAAACTAAAGTCAGCATTTGGATTTAAATAAGCAAATACATAAGAACCTTTGATTGGATAATTACTGCAGTGATTAATGTGTTTCAGCTGTAACAATTCTTTTAACTCTAACTGATGCAGTGAGTTGCTTCTCATTTCTTAAACAAACATGTCAAAGGTGTATCCCGTGCTCATGGAAAAGATGTTCCTGTGTTTCAGAAGGTCAACTTATTGGCCTGCATCAAGCAAAGTGAACAGTGAAGGAGGTTTGAGCTGAAATGACTGGAATTGGGTTAAGAACTGATCAACACATGAAAAAACCCTGGAGGGATAGAGGTGAACTGTCAACTTCATGGGAGAAATGTGGTCGGAAAAAACTCCTGACTGAGCATGATCAGAGATCGCTTAAACACTTGGTGAATTCAAATCGTTGAAAAAAAATTTCAACAGTAGAACTCATGGCGATGTTTAATAGTGAAATTAAGATCATTTCCACTCACAGTGGGATGAAAACTCACAGGATTGGGACGAAACAGCTGTGTGTCCATCAGAAACCCTCTCGTTAGTGAGACTAATCAGGAGAAAAGTAAAATACTTTACTAACACAGGACTCATTTTCTTTATCTTTAAAATATTTCATTTATATGTTATTGATATCAGTCATATTCATGTCCAACGAGTGCGAATCTTTGTACCATCAAAATATATTCTACTTGAATCTGCCATAAAAGCCATGTATCACTGGATTCCAATCAGTGGTATGTGTTGGTGGATTCAGATTCTGAACCCAGGCTTCTCATCATGCAGTATTAAAGCAATCACCCATAGCTGGATCCAAGTTACTGGTCTTGAGCACCTTGGCTTAAGTTCTGAGGCTTAAGTTCCTGGACTACACTTCATGGGCTCAGTTTCCTGGGTTGAGGTTCTTGAACACAAGATCTTAGGCTGTAATTCATGGGTTCAGGTTCCTTGGTTCAATTAGTCAGGCTGAAGCTACTGGACTAAAGTTCCTGGACTCACGTTCTTGGACAAGTTAATTTAAGATCGGGTTCATGTTTGACGTCTTATGTGCTTTTTGCAGGTGTCCATCCTGCTGCCTGAAACCTTTTCTGAGAAACGCATCAGAGTTTATTGCAAAGAACCAGATAAACTGAAAGATGCAAAGAAATACTTTGATGAGTGGTGTAAGAACTTGAGCGCTCAGGTAACACTCACCTCCTGCAGTGTGTGTGTGTGTGTGTACACCCTACTCTTGTTTATGTGAATGTTAAAGTTAGTATTGTGTTAAGCAGTGTCGTGCGTGAACTTGTATTTGTGCTCATATTTTTGGTGAATGTTGAACTAATCTTTCTGGAACGTGAAAGTAATTTATTCTGGTCAGTTACTCTTAAAATGACTCCTGAGCCCCTGTTAGAAACAGGAAGTGTCTTCATGTAGTGGCTTAAAGACGTGCACACTGTTCCAGTCTTGGAAAATGACTCTGTGTGTGTGTGTAGGGTTCTGGAGCCACAAATAACTGATGTAACTCATGACTGATTCTCAAGCCAAGGGGAGTGGAGGAGCTGGAGAAACCAGACATCTGGTAAAAACAGCATTGAAGCATCATCGCCCCCTGCTGGCAGAGCAAATGGATCTATATGTTATTTATCAAACAATCCTCCTGTTAGGCATTTAACCTGCTTATAAAGCGATTTTTTTTAAGGACAAACAACTGGTGTGTATCCCAGATTCTGAAAAAAACTTTGGTCACATATCAGTCAGAGGATATGAAATCATATCGTATCACAGCAGTGATTCAGGGGTCAAATCCCAAACTGTTCCTTTAAGAACAGAAATCATGTGGAAGCATCTTTTGTTTTGTCCTTTTTCTGAGTTTAGTAGATGAGCATTAAAAAGCGTTTTTATGTGTTAGTTTATCCAGATTATAAACCAGAGCTTGGTGAAGGTTTGGGAGGTGTATCTAACCAGGGTTTGAATAACTAATCACTCTTAAAGTAGGTAGCTAAGTATTTAATAATCATTAAAATATCTCAAGTTTTATATGAAGAATCTGGCACTGATTACACTTTTTATTTGATTTTGTTTGTGTGTCTGTGTGTGTTGGTGGAATTTTGGGACATTTTAATCAGGACTTTTAAACTTATCATAGCATTATCTTATTTTGGTTTTGTGTTTTATCGTCATGTCAAACTGCAGCTGCATGAACTGGGTTCATATACAGTGGGGTCCTAAAGTCTGAGCCCACACTGAAATTACATTGGTGTTTGTTTCATTAAAAATTGGAAATAAGCAAAATTTTAAAGAAACAAATAAAAGAAAGAAAAGGAAATGTTAAAAGTCTTAAATATTCACAGTGTTCAACATTCAGCATGATTTGTTGGTCACTGTTTAAATTTCAGCAAATTTGCGATATGGTGATACTGAAGGTCAGATATGCCTTGAGATTTATCCCTTCCACTGAAGAACATGTTCAGATGACACTCCCATGATTCTGATCGAACATAAATCATCAGGTTTTACACAAACTTTTGGACTCCATGCCAGCTCATGTGTAAACTGTCATTAAAGCGAAAGGGAGAAGTACCAAACTGAATAAATTTCCCAAAACAAAATTTTACTTTCACTCAGGTTATTACTAAAATTTGCATTTAAACATTTTGCATTTGAACTTTTTTTTTGCAAATTTGTAAACCTTGTAAAATAGAAGCATTTTTTATGAGAATTTTGGACTCCACTGTACATGTAAAATTACACAGACATGCGTGATGGTGAATACACACACTTTCATTACCTGTTAGCTGCATTAACCTCGTATCTCCACTGTGTTTAGGGTAAAGAGGAAACTTTAGTTATAGTCAAAATACTGCTTTACAAAATTAATTTTTCTTTGTTTTTTGTTTCCTTTCCACATTTCACCTCCTCATGTAACTTCATTTATTTTCCTGTACTGACTTTCTGACCTGTAAGACTTTTTATTGGGTGTATTTAATGAGGTGTTTTAAAGCTGTTTAATTAAAGGCTAATAAATTCTCAAGTTTGATAATTTTTACTTGTTTACTGGAGTCAGCACATTAAATAATGATGCTTAAGAATATTTAAAGGTACTGTACAATCACTGTACAGCAGTAAGATAACTGCATGCTAAATATTCCTTTAGTAACAGTAATTTATTTGCTAAAACCATGTTGGTATTCTGTGAGATAATGAACAGGTTTGATACCTCAAGGAGCTTCAGATGTTTCACAGATTTCTCCAATTCCACCTGATAGTGACCGCACATTGCATCAACACCCTCGGCTCCGACTCCCAGGTTATTCACATTAAACATTCCAGATTTTAAAAATAACATAAAAAATAATCAAACAAATATCTCTAAACTTCATAGTGCGATGTGTAAATGTAAATTCCTGCTGACTTTGAGTCTGAGTACATGTGAGTATTTTACTCAAACTTGTTAGCTGATATTTGCTATATTTATACTTTTAAAAAATGTAAGACTATATCAAATCACACGAAGATCGGAGGATTTTGTGTTTGACCTCAAATTGTTCAGACAACAAATCTATAACTAATGAGGTAACTTGGCTAACTTCAGCAATGATGGTTGTCATGGTTACAGTAAAATATATTATTTTTATTAAATACAATTTGAGACTGAAATCCCACTAATATGAGCTACATTACTAACTAGATAGCTAATTTACCAAGCTAAAATGGTGTAGTATAGTGGTATAGAGGTATTTGTGATTGGGTTTTATCCATTTTTCCACCCATACATCCATTTTCTTCCGCTTTTCTGAAGTCAGGTCATGGTGGCAGCAGGCTAAGCAGGGTATTTCAGGTGTCCCTCTCCCCAGCAATGCTTTCCAGTTCCTCCTGGGGGATTCCAAAGCACTCCCAGGCCAGATGAAATATATAATCTCTCCAGCGTGTTCTGGGTCGACCCCGGGGTCTCCTGCCAGTTGGAGGTGCCTGGAAAACCTCTAAAGGAAGGTGTCCAGGAGGCATCCTAATCAGATACCCGAACCACCTCAGCCAATTCCTTTCAACATGAAGGAGCAGTGGCTCAACTCCAAGATCCCTCTGGATGTCTGAGTTCCTCACCCTATCTTTAAGGGTGAGCCCAGCCACCCTACGGAGAAAGCTCATTTCAGCCACCTGTATCTGCGATCTCATCCTTTCGGTCACTACCCAAAGCTCATGACCATAGGTGAGGATCGGAACATAGACTGACTGGTAAATCGAAAGCTTTGCCTTCTGGCTCAGCTCCCTCTTCACCATGACGGTCCAGTACAATGCCTGCATTACTGCTGACTCCACCCCAATCTGCCTGTCCATCTCACGCTCCATTTTGCCATCACTCCTGAACAAGACCCCAAGGTACTTAAACTCCTTCTGATAGGGATTTAGTGTAGGCTATAATTGGATCAGTGGTTATTTTGCTGTAGAATATTGCTAACACTGTCTTAAAGACAGACTCACCTGGCGAAATAATCCCATTTATCCACATCAATACCGGTTCTCTTATTTGCCACAATCTCATACAAGACAACCTCATTTTAAATGTTGAGTGCTGCCTGGGGCGGCACGGTGGTGTAGTGGTTAGTGCTGTCGCCTCACAGCAAGAAGGTCCGGGTTCGAGCCCCGTGGCCGATGAGGGCCTTTCTGGGCGGAGTTTGCATTTTCTCCCCGTGTCTGCTTGGGTTTCCTCTGGGTGCTCTGGTTTCCCCCAAAGACATGCAGGTAAGGTTAACTGGTGACTAAGTTGACCATGAGTGTGAATGGTTGTCTGTGTCTATGTGTCAGCCCTGTGATGACCTGGTGACTTGTCCAGGGTGTACCCTGCCTTTTGCCCGTAGTCAGCTGGGATCGGCTCCAGCTTGCCTGCGACCCTGTAGAACAGGATAAAGCGGCTAGAGATAATGAGATGAGATGAGATGTGGAAGTGTGATCTGTGGTTCTCAGGTGATCATCTCATCTCATTATCTCTAGCCACTTTATCCTTCTACAGGGTCGCAGGCAAGCTGGAGCCTATCCCAGCTGACTACGGGCGAAAGGCGGGGTACACCCTGGACAAGTCGCCAGGTCATCACTGGGCTGACACAGACAACCATTCACACTCACATTCACACCTACGGTCAATTTAGAGTCACCAGTCAACCTAACCTGCATGTCTTTGGGGGAAACCGGAGCACCCGGAGGAAACCCACGCGGACACGGGGAGAACATGCAAACTCCACACAGAAAGGCCCTCGCCGGCCCCGGGGCTCGAACCCAGGACCTTCTTGCTGTGAGGCGACAGCGTTAACCACTACACCACCGTGCCGCCCATATATATATATATATATATATATATATATATATATATATAATAGAAAAATTTCACTCTGACACCCAACTTTTGAACATTATTAAAAATTTATTCTCTACAAACGTTTCAAGAATAAATTGTTGGCTGACAGAGACTTTTTACTCTACTTATATATATATATATATATATATATATATATATATATATATATATATATTTTTTTTTTTAATTAGAAAGAGAAATCAGTCAGTCAGCTCTGGAAATACTTGTAATTTGCAACTAAAAAGACTGCAGCTACACTAGCAGCTTGAACATGCTTTCTAGTGTGATTGTGTTGTGCTTGCGCAGAACTGTGTCAGTCCTGAGCGCCTTAGCTCGTGCACCTGAAGGCGCGCCGTGGGCACGCGCGACAAAAGAGCTCCGGCAAGTGCGCTGTTAACAAAGAACACCTGTCTTTAATCAATGAACTATGTTTGGGCTTTTTAAGGACTGCGCCCATGCAAGGATGATGCGAAGATTTACGCCACGTCTCGGAACGCGAAAAATCCGAAAAATAAATTTCTCCATTCGGAAAACCGGAGATTTTCAAGAGTTTTGTCAAATATCCGGATTTCTGGGTAAATCCGGAAGACTTTCATCTATATAATTAATTTCCTCAAAATAATTCCAGAAGATTAATGATTAATTCTCCAGTTAGTAGTTGATTAATTCTCTCTAACAGCAGCTCTGAGATGATGAACAGTTGTGAGAGGAGTCTCCAGTATCAGTGCTTTCTGTAATAAAGGTAAGAAGTGGTGATGGTGGCTGTGGTATTAAAGGAGTAAAATACTGAAGAACATGCTGTTCTTGGAAAATAATCAACTTCAGGGTAGTAATGGTGTCTCTGCTTCATTACATCACACGTACCTCCCTGTAAAACACACCCACAGTGTTTTGTACTGACACTGAGCACTTCCTGGTGTCTGATGAAATGATAAATCAGATCAGATGTTGGTGTTTGTCACCTGGACACCAGGAAGGAAGTGATTTATTTATTTTTTCACACTTACACAATCCAGGAAGTTCTGCGCTTCACTTCGTTCCACGGTATCTGACTGTAGCGTAGGAGTATTTAACAGTGTTCATTCAATCTAAGACTTAATGTGTCTCCTTTCAGTTCCACCAAGATGTCCTTCATATCGTATGATGAGTCCGAGGGATCCAAGTTCCTCAGGAAGGCCAAGGAGAATAGAATAGAATGCCTTTATTGTCACTATACACATGTACAATGAGATTAAAGCATCTCCAATAACAGTGCAAACAGCGTGTAGAGAGAGGGGAAGGGGGAAAAAAGGGGGGGAAGGTGCACAGTCTGAGGTGTATGTGATGTGTTACACATTATGGAGTGAGGTATTGCACATATAAAGTATTGCACAGAGACAGTCACATTGTAAATTATTGCACGAGAGAGTCACATTATAAGATAAAATATTACACATTATGAATTATTGCAAGGTAAGGTAAGGTGCACAGACTTGAGACATATGTGTTGTGTGTAAGGTGCACAGTCCAGAGGTGCATGTATTGCGTTTCCCATTATGGAGTGTGGTATTGCACATTGTGAAAGTATTGCATAGAGAGTCACCTTATAAAGTACTGCACATTTATAAATTAGTAAAATAGTAAAATAAAATGGACTATAAAGTCAGAGCATATCTGAGTTCAGGGCGGTTATGGCTTTTGGAAAGGAGCTGTTTTTTAATCTATTTGTCTTTGTCCTGATGCACCTGTAGCGCCTCCCTGAGGGCAACAGGTCGAACAGATCAAAGCCAGGGTGGGAGCTGTCCTTGATAATGTTCTTAGCTCTGCTAAGGCAGCGAGAGGTGTAAATGTCCATCAGGGAGGGGAGAGGGCAGCCAATGATCTTCTGTGCTGCCTTAACTACCCTCTGGAGCCTCTCCTTGTCTACAGCAGTGCAGCTGCCATACCATACTGTGATACAGTACCTCAGCAGGCTCTCGATGGATGAGCAGTAGAAGGTCAGCAGCAGGTTGGAGCTTAAGTTGTACTTCCTGAGGACTCTCAGGAAGTGTAGCCGCTTCTGAGCCTTCTTAACGACTGCTGTAATGTTTGCTGACCAGGAGATGTTGGCGGAGATGAGGACACCAAGAAACTGGAAGGTGTGGACCCTCTCCACACACACGTTGTTGATGTAGAGGGGGGCTAGGTCGGTGCTGTGCTTCCTGAAGTCAACAATGAGCTCTTTGGTTTTCTTGGTGTTCAGAGCGAGGTTATTTTCTGAACACCAGGCTGCGAACTTCAGGACCTCCTCTCTGTAGGCTGCCTCGTCTCCCTTTGAGATGAGTCCGACCACTGTGGTGTCATCAGCAAACTTGACGATAAGGTTGTCGTTGTTGTGGGTCGGACTACAGTCGTGGGTGTAGAGGCAGTATAGGAGGGGGCTCAGCACACAGCCCTGTGGAGAGCCGGTGCTCAATGTGCGGGTGGAGGAGAAGTGGGGGCCAAGTCTCACAGTCTGGGGCCGGTTAGTAAGAAAGTCTTTTAACCAGGCACATGTGAGAGGGGGGAGGCCGAGAGTGTCCAGTTTACTAATAAGGATGTCCAGGATTATTGTATTAAAAGCTGAACTGTAATCCACAAAGAGTATGCGGACGTAGCTCTGCTGCTGCTCCAGGTGATTAAGCGCAGAGTGGAGAGCTACGGCAATGGCCTCCTCTGTGGATCTGTTTGTGCGATATGCGAACTGGTAGGGGTCGAAGTCTGGGGGGAGGTGGTCCTTGATGTGCTGAAGAACTAGTCTCTCGAAGCACTTCATGATTACCGGGGTGAGGGCCACAGGATGGTAATCATTCAGGCTGGTGACGGGAGACTTCTTTGGCACTGGGATTATTGTTGCAGATTTTAGGCAGGGCAGGATGACTGCCTGAGCCAGGGAGAGGTTAAAGATCCTAGTGAAGGTAGGGGCAAGCTGGTGGGCACACGCTCTGAGCACCTTACCAGGTACACCATCAGGGCCGGCAGCTTTCTTGGGGTTCACTGCCAGGAGCACCGGTCTGACATTATGCTCCTGTACAGTGAAAGGAGTGGTGTGGGAACTGTGTGGTGGTGGGGGCAGGGCAGGAGCAGATGAGTGCTGCTCAGATGTTTCAAAGCGAGCAAAGAAGCGATTTAGCTCCTCTGCTAGCGGCACACTCCAGTCTCCTGTTGGCGCATCACAGTCTCTGAAGTTTGTGGTGTCCTGAATGCCCTGCCACACCTCCCGTGTGTTGTTGCTGGACAGGTGGGACTCTATGCGCAGCCTGTGGTCCGCTTTGGCTTTATTTATTCCTCTTTTCAGGTCAGCTCGAGCAGCTCTGTACAGAGCTCTATCACCTGACCTGAAGGCAGCATCGCGAGCCCTGAGGAGTGAGCGGACCTGGCTGGTCATCCAGGGTTTCTGGTTTGGGAAGACCCGGATGTTTTTATCCACTGTCACATTTCCGATGCAGAACTTGATATAGTCCAGCACCGTTCCTGTGAATGTCTCCAGCTCCTGATGTTCAAATAAGTCCCAATCTGTCTGTTTAAAGCAGTCCTGTAGTTTGGCGAGTGCGTTGTCAGGCCAGGTTGTGATAGTCCTTGTGGTGGGCCTGGCTCTGCGTCTGAGGGGGGGTGTAGGCTGGGGAGAGCAGGAGGGAAATATGGTCTGACTGGCCGAGGTGGGGGAGGGGTATGTCTCTGTACGCGTGCTTGATGTTAGAATAAACATGATCCAGAGTGTTCTCCCCTCTAGTAGAACACTTAACATGTTGGTAAAACTTCGGCAGTACAGTCTTCAAGTTGGCCTTATTAAAGTCTCCTGCGATTATGTGAACACCGTCAGGGTGAGCCCGCTGCTGTTTGTTTACGGTGTTCAGCAGGAGAGAGAGCGCTGTGTTTACACTGGCATCAGGTGGAATATACATAGCTGTGACAATCACTACAATTAGCTCTCTCGGTAGAAAAAAAGACCGGCATCTTACGGACATGTACTCGAGGTCTGGGGAACAGTGTTTATCTATAATTGTTCCGTTGTTACACCAATTATCATGCAGAGCCCTCCCCCTCTGCTCTTACCAGAATTCTCAGTCCTGCCCCAGCGGAGCAGAGTGCGGCCTGCTAGCTGTAAGCTAGCATCGGGTATTTCCGGATGAAGCTAGGTTTCCGTGATAATTAAAAACACAGCAGTCCCGAACATAGCGATTTCCAGCGAGTTGTAATTACAGATCATCTGTTTTATGTAACAGGGATCTGGCATTGGAGAGATACAGGCTCAGTAGAGGTGGCTTGTGTGGTTGTTTTCTTAGCCTTAGCATAGCACTGGACCAGCAGCCCCGCTTCTGCTTCCTCTCCCTCCTTCATCTGCTCCACCTCCTAGACCCGACAACAATCCACGGAGAGCCCGGCGGTCTCGCTTTGTCATCTGGGATGTTATGCGTGAAGAGAAATTCACTCGAAACAGATACCTGATGTTGGTCACCGATGGCTAAAAGTGTCTGGTGGGTGTACTGGATGTTTGCAGAAACGATGTTGCACAAACAAGCAAGAAAGAAATACAAAAACAAACAAAAGAAAGAGCACTGAAAAGGAGAGCCGTAAGCCAGTGCAACCATGAGCACCGCCATCTTGACCGTCCCATCGGTGAGATTACACTCGACTCTGGATGTGTTTTATTCAGTGTCACACAGCAGGGTGCTGAGAGTCAGTGATATACCACGATACTCCACTCACAGAAATATAAACATGTTAAAACTGGGTGTGGAACACAGCAGGAACTTCAAAACACTGCCTCCTGTGGTGGTGATGTTGAAGATGATGGACTGAAAGGGGTGATGATTGTGATGACATTGATGATGTAATGAGGATGACGATGATTATGACTGTAATAATGATGGTGAAGGTAATGATGGTGGTGATGCCAGCACTAATGGTGGTGGTGGTGATGGTAATGACAGTATTGGTGATAGGGATGATGAACATGAGGATTACAGTGATGATGACAGTGATTGGCGATGAACATGGTGATTGACAGTGATGATGACAGTGATGGTAATGACAGTATTGCTGATGATGACAGTGATGATGTGATGATGGTGATGGTAATGACAGTGATGACATGATGATGATGGTGATGGTGATTAAGGTAATCACAGTGATGTGGTGATGGCATGATGATGGTAATGACAGTGACGGTGATGGTAATAACAGTATTGCTGATGGTGATGACAGTGATGGTGACAGTGATGGGGATGCTGACAATGATGATGGTGACAGTGATGGTAATGATGGTGATGTAATGACAGTGATGGTGGTGATGACAGTGATGATGATGATGATGATGGCAATGACAGTATTGGTGATGACAGTGATCTTAATGACAGTATTGCTGATGACGGTGATGGTAATGACAGTGTTGGTGATGCTGACAAAGATGAAGATGACTGTGATGGTAATGACAGTATTGCTGATGACGATGGTGATGATGACAATGATGATGATTGTGATGGTAATGACAGTATTGGCAATGGTGACAGTGATGATAGTGATGATGATTGTGATGGTTATTACAGTATTGTTATGGTGACAGTGATGATGACGTGGTGATTGTGATGTAATGACAGTATTGGCAATGGTGACAGTGATGATGATGGTGATTGTGATGGTAATGACAGTATTGGCGATGGTGACAGTGATGATAATTGTGATGGTAATGAGACAGTATTGGTGATGGTGACAGTGATGATGATTGTGATGGTAATGACAGTATTGGTGATGGTGACAGTGATGATGATGGTGATTATGATTGCGATGGTAATGACAGTATTGGCGATGGTGACAGTGATTGTGATGGTAATGACAGTATTGGTGATGGTGACAGTGATGATGGTGATTGTGATGGTAATGACAGTATTGGTGACGGTGATTGTGACGGTAATGACAGTATTGGCGATGGTGACAGTGATGATGATTGTGATGGTAATGACAGTATTGGTGATGGTGACAGTGATGATGATTGTGATGGTAATGACAGTATTGGTGATGTTGACAGTGATGATGACGGTGATTGTGATGGTAATGACAGTATTGGCGATGGTGACCGTGATGATAATTGTGATGGTATTGAGACAGTATTGGTGATGGTGACAGTGATGATGTGATGATGCTGATGGTAATGACAGTGATGGCATGATGGTGATGGTGATTATGGTAATCAAAGTGATGTGGTGATGGCATGATGATGGTAATGACAGTGACGGTGATGGTAATAACAGTATTGCTGATCGTGATGACAGTGATGGTGACAGTGATGGGGATGCTGACAATGATGATTGTGACAGTGATGGTAATGATGGTGATGTAATGACAGTGATGGTGGTGATGACCGTGAGGATGATGATGATGATGATGATGATGATAGTGATGATGATGGCAATGACAGTATTGGTGATGACAGTGATCTTAATGACAGTATTGCTGATGACGGTGATGGTAATGACATTGTTGGTGATGCTGACAAAGATGAAGATGACTGTGATGGTAATGACAGTATTGCTGATGACGATGGTGATGATGACAATGATGATGATTGTGATGGTAATTACAGTATTGGCAATGGTGACAGTGATAGTGATGATGATTGTGATGGTTATTACAGTATTATGGTGACAGTGATGATGATGTGATTGTGATGTAATGACAGTATTGGCAATGGTGACAGTGATGATGGTGATGATTGTGATGGTAATGACAGTATTGGTGATGGTGACAGTGATGACGACAGTGATGATGATTGTGATGGTAATGACAGTATTGGTGATGGTGACCGTGATGGTGATTGTGATGGTAATGACAGTATTGGTGACGGTGATTGTGACAGTAATGACAGTATTGGCGATGGTGACAGTGACGATGATTGTGATGGTAATGACAGTATTGGCAATGGTGACCGTGATGATAATTGTGATGGTAATGAGACAGTATTGGTGATGGTGACAGTGATGATGATTGTGATGGTAATGACAGTATTGGTGATGGTGACAGTGACGATGATTGTGATGTTAATGACAGTATTGGTGATGGTGACAGTGATGATGATTGTGATGGTAATGACAGTATTGGTGATGGTGACCGTGATGGTGATTGTGATGGTAATGACAGTATTGGTGACGGTGATTGTGACAGTAATGACAGTATTGGCGATGGTGACAGTGACGATGATTGTGATGGTAATGACAGTATTGGCAATGGTGACCGTGATGATAATTGTGATGGTAATGAGACAGTATTGGTGATGGTGACAGTGATGATGTGATGATGCTGATGGTAATGACAGTGATGACATGATGATGATGGTGATGGTGATTATGGTAATCAAAGTGGTGTGGTGATGGCATGATGATGGTAATGACAGTGACGGTGATGGTAATAACAGTATTGCTGATCGTGATGACAGTGATGGTGACAGTGATGGGGATGCTGACAATGATGATGGTGACAGTGATGGTAATGATGGTGATGTAATGACAGTGATGGTGGTGATGACAGTGATGATGATGATTGTGATGGTAATGAGAGTATTGATGATGGTGACAGTGATGACGACAGTGATGGTGATTGTGATGTTAATGACAGTATTGGTGATGGTGACAGTGATGACGACAGTGATGATGATTGTGATGGTAATGACAGTATTGGTGATGGTGACCGTGATGGTGATTGTGATGGTAATGACAGTATTGGTGACGGTGATTGTGACAGTAATGACAGTATTGGCGATGGTGACAGTGACGATGATTGTGATGGTAATGACAGTATTGGCAATGGTGACCGTGATGATAATTGTGATGGTAATGAGACAGTATTGGTGATGGTGACAGTGATGATGATTGTGATGGTAATGACAGTATTGGTGATGGTGACAGTGACGATGATTGTGATGTTAATGACAGTATTGGTGATGGTGACAGTGATGATGATTGTGATGGTAATGACAGTATTGGTGATGGTGACAGTGATGATGATTGTGATGGTAATGACAGTATTGGTGATGGTGACAGTGATGATGATGATGATGGTGATTGTGATGGTAATGACAGTATTGGTGATGGTGACAGTGACGATGATTGTGATGATAATGACAGTATTGGTGATGGTGACAGTGATGATGATTGTGATGGTAATGACAGTATTGGTGATGGTGACAGTGACGATGATTGTGATGGTAATGACAGTATTGGTGATGGTGACAGTGACTATGATTGTGATGGTAATGACAGTATTGGTGATGGTGACAGTGATGATGATTGTGATGGTAATGACAGTATTGGTGATGGTGACAGTGATGATGATGGTGATTGTGATGGTAATGACAGTATTGGTGACGGTGATTGTGACAGTAATGACAGTATTGGCGATGGTGACAGTGACGATGATTGTGATGGTAATGACAGTATTGGCAATGGTGACCGTGATGATAATTGTGATGGTAATGAGACAGTATTGGTGATGGTGACAGTGATGATGTGATGATGCTGATGGTAATGACAGTGATGACATGATGATGATGGTGATGGTGATTATGGTAATCAAAGTGGTGTGGTGATGGCATGATGATGGTAATGACAGTGACGGTGATGGTAATAACAGTATTGCTGATCGTGATGACAGTGATGGTGACAGTGATGGGGATGCTGACAATGATGATGGTGACAGTGATGGTAATGATGGTGATGTAATGACAGTGATGGTGGTGATGACAGTGATGATGATGATTGTGATGGTAATGAGAGTATTGATGATGGTGACAGTGATGACGACAGTGATGGTGATTGTGATGTTAATGACAGTATTGGTGATGGTGACAGTGATGACGACAGTGATGATGATTGTGATGGTAATGACAGTATTGGTGATGGTGACAGTGATGATGACGGTGATTATGATTGCGATGGTAATGACAGTATTGACGATGGTGACAGTGATGATTGTGATGGTAATGACAGTATTGGTGATGGTGACAGTGATGATGATGGTGATTGTGATGGTAATGACAGTATTGGCGATGGTGACAGTGATGATAATTGTGATGGTAATGAGAGTATTGGTGATGGTGACAGTGATGATGATTGTGATGGTAATGACAGTATTGGTGATGGTGACAGTGATGATGATTGTGATGGTAATGACAGTATTGGTGATGGTGACAGTGATGATGACGGTGATTGTGATGGTAATGACAGTATTGGCGATGGTGACTGTGATGATAATTGTGATGGTAATGAGACAGTATTGGTGATGGTGACAGTGATGTGATGATGCTGATGGTAATGACAGTGATGACATGATGATGATGATGGTGATGGTGATTATGGTAATCAAAGTGATGTGGTGATGGCATGATGATGGTAATGACAGTGACGGTGATGGTAATAACAGTATTGCTGATCATGATGACAGTGATGGTGACAGTGATGGGGATGCTGACAATGATGATGGTGACAGTGATGGTAATGATGGTGATGTAATGACAGTGATGGTGGTGATGACAGTGATGATGATGATGATGATTGTGATGGTAATGAGAGTATTGGTGATGGTGACAGTGATGACGACAGTGATGGTGATTGTGATGTTAATGACAGTATTGGTGATGGTGACAGTGATGACGACAGTGATGATGATTGTGATGGTAATGACAGTATTGGTGATGGTGACAGTGATGATGACGGTGATTATGATTGCGATGGTAATGACAGTATTGACGATGGTGACAGTGATGATTGTGATGGTAATGACAGTATTGGTCATGGTGACAGTGATGATGACGGTGATTGTGATGGCAATGACAGTATTGGCGATGGTGACAGTGATGATGATTGTGATGGTAATGACAGTATTGGTGATGGTGACAGTGATGACGACAGTGATTGTGATTGTAATGACATTATTGGTGATGGTGACAGTGATGACAGGGATGATGATTGTGATGGTAATGACAGTATTGGTGATGGTGACGGTGATGGTGGTGATGATGATTGTGATGGTAATGACAGTATTGTGATGTGACAGTGATGATGACGGTGATTGTGATGGTAATGACAGTATTGGTGATGGTGACAGTGATGATAATTGTGATGGTAATGACAGTATTGGTGATGGTGACAGTGATGATGATTGTGATGGTAATGACAGTATTGGTGATGGTGACAGTGATGATGATGGTGATTCTTGATGGTAATAAGTATTGGCGATGGTGACAGTGATGATGATGGTGATTCTTGATGGTAATGAAAGTATTGGCGATGGTGACAGTGATGATGACAGTGATGGTAATGACAGTATTGGTGATCGTGATGGTGATGATTGTGATGGTAACGACAGTATTGGCAATGTGACAGTGATGATGATTGTGATGGTAATGAGAGTATTGGTGATGGTGACAGTGATGGTGATGATGATTGTGATGGTAATGGCAATATTGGCAATGGTGACAGTGATGATGATTGTGATGGTAATGACAGTATTGGTGATGGTGACAGTGAGGACGACAGTGATTGTGATTGTAATGACATTATTGGTGATGGTGACAGTGATGACGACAGTGATGATGATTGTGATGGTAATGACAGTATTGGTGATGGTGACGGTGATGATGGTGATGATGATTGTGATGGTAATGACAGTATTGTGATGTGACAGTGATGATAATGGTGATTGTGATGGTAATGACAGTATTGGTGATGGTGACAGTGATGATAATTGTGATGGTAATGACAGTAGTGGTGATGGTGACAGTGATGATGACAGTGATGCTGATTGTGATGGTAATGACAGTATTGGTAATGGTGACAGTGATGATGACAATGATGATGATTGTGATGGTAATGACAGTATTGGTGATGGTGACAGTGATGATGATTGTGATGGTAATGAGAGTATTGGTGATGGTGATGGTGATGATGACTGTGATTGTGATGGCAATGACAGTATTGGCTATGGTGACAGTGAAGATGATTGTGATGGTATTGACAGTATTGGTGATGGTGACAGTGATGACGACAGTGATTGTGATTGTAATGACAGTATTGGTGATGGTGACAGTGATGATGACAGTGATGATTATTGTGATGGTAATGACAGTATTGGTGATGGTGACAGTGATGACGACAGTGATTGTGATTGTAATGACAGTATTGGTGATGGTGACAGTGATGATGACAGTGATGATTATTGTGATGGTAATGACAGTATTGGTGATGGTGACGGTGATGATGATTGTGATGGTAATGACAGTATTGGTGATGGTGACAGTGATGCTGACGGTGATTCTTGATGGTAATGACAGTATTGGCGATGGTGACAGTGATGATAATTGTGATGTAATGACAGTATTGCTGATGGTGACAGTGATGATGACAGTGACGGTGATTGTGATGGTAATGACAGTATTGGTGATGGTGATGACGATGGTGATGATTGTGATGGTAATGACAGTATTGGTGATGGTGACAGTGATGATGATTGTGATGGTAATGAGAGTATTGGTGATGGCGACGGTGATGGTGATGATGATTGGGATGGTAATGGCAATATTGGCAATGGTGACAGTGATGATGATTGTGATGGTAATGACAGTATTAGTGATGGTGACAGTGATGATGACGGTGATTGTGATGGCAATGACAGTATTGGCGATGGTGACAGTGATGATGATTGTGATGGTAATGACAGTATTGTTGATGGTGACTGTGATGACGGTGATGATGATTGTGATGGTAATGACAGTATTGGTGATGGTGACAGTGATGATGACAGTGATGGTGATTGTGATGGTAATGAAAGTATTGGCGATTGTGACAGTGATGATGACAGTGATGATGATTGTGATGGTAATGACAGTATTGTGATGTGACAGTGATGACGATGGTGATGATTGTGATGGTAATGACAGTATTGGCAATGTGACAGTGATGATGGTGATGATAATTGTGATGGTTATGACAGTATTGGTGATGGTGACAGTGATGGTGATGATTGTGATGGTAATGGCAATATTGGCAATGGTGACAGTCATGATAATTGTGATGCTAAAGTCAGTATTGGTGATGGTGACAGTGATGATGACAGTGATGGTGATTGTGATGGTAATGACAGTATTGGTGATGGTGACAGTGATGACAGTGATGGTGTTTGTGATGGTAATGAAAGTATTGTGATGTGACAGTGATGACGATGGTGATGATTGTGATGGTAATGACAGTATTGGCAATGTGACAGTGATGATGGTGATGATAATTGTGATGGTAATGACAGTATTGGTGATGGTGACAGTGATGATGATTGTGATGGTAATGAGAGTATTGGTGATGGTGACAGTGATGGTGATGATGATTGTGATGGTAATGGCAATATTGGCAATGGTGACAGTAATGATGATTGTGATGGTAATGACAGTATTGGTGATGGTGACAGTGATGATGACGGTGATTGTGATGGCAATGACAGTATAGGCGATGGTGACGGTGATGACAGTGATGATGATTGTGATGGTAATGACAGTATTGGCAATGGTGACAGTGATGATGATTGTGATGGTAATGAGAGTATTGTTGATGGTGACAGTGATGATGACGTTGATTATGATTGTGATGGTAATGACAGTATTGGCGATGGTGACAGTGATGATAATTGTGATGTAATGACAGTATTGCTGATGGTGACAGTGATGATGACAGTGACGGTGATTGTGATGGTAATGACAGTATTGGTGATGGTGATGACGATGGTGATGATTGTGATGGTAATGACAGTATTGGCAATGTGACAGTGATGATGGTGATGATAATTGTGATGGTAGTGACAGTATTGGTGATGGTGACAGTGATGACGACAGTGATTGTGATTGTAATGACATTATTGGTGATGGTGACAGTGATGACGACAGTGATGATGATTGTGATGGTAATGACTGTATTGGTGATGGTGACAGTGATGATTATTGTGATGGTAATGACAGTATTTTGATGTGACAGTGATGACGATGGTGATGATTGTGATGGTAATGACAGTATTGGCAATGTGACAGTGATGATGGTGATGATAATTGTGATGGTAGTGACAGTATTGGTGATGGTGACAGTGATGATGATTGTGATGGTAATGAGAGTATTGGTGATGGTGACAGTGATGTGACAGTGATGATGGTTGTGATGGTAATGACAATATTGGCAATGGTGACAGTGATGATGATTGTGATGGTAATGACAGTATTGGTGATGGTGACAGTGATGATGACTGTGATTGTGATGGTAATGACAGTATTGGCAATGTGACAGTGATGATGGTGATGATAATTGTGATGGTAATGACAGTATTGGTGATGTTGACAGTGATGATGATTGTGATGGTAATGAGAGCATTGGTGATGGTGACAGTGATCGTGATGATGATTGTGATGGTAATGGCAATATTGGCAATGGTGACAGTGATGATGATTGTGATGGTAATGACAGTATTGGTGATGGTGACAGTGATGATGGCGGTGATTGTGATGGCAATGACAGTATTGGCGATGGTGACAGTGATGATGATTGTGATGGTAATGACAGTATTGGTGATGGTGACAGTGATGACGACAGTGATGGTGATTGTGATGGTAATGACAGTATTGTTGATGGTGACAGTGATGTTCGTGATGGTAATGACAGTATTGGTGATGGTGACAGTGATGACGACAGTGATGGTGATTGTGATTTTAATGACAGTATTGGTGATGGTGACTGTGATGACGGTGATGATGATTGTGATGGTAATGGCAGTATTGGTGATGGTGAAAGTGATGACGGTGATTTTGATTGTGATTGTAATGACAGTATTGGCGATGGTGACAATGATGTTCATGATGGTAATGACAGTATTGGTGATGGTGACAGTGATGACGACAGTGATGGTGATTGTGATGGCAATGACAGTATTGGTGATGGTGATGACAATGATGATGATTGTGATGGTAATGACAGTATTCGATGGTGACAGTGATGACGATGGTGATGATTGTGACGGTAATGACAGTATTGGTGGTGGTGACAGTGATGATGATTGTGATGGTAATGAGAGTATTGGTGATGGTGACAGTGATGGTGACGGTGATGATGATTGTGATGGTAATGACATTATTGGCAATGGTGACAGTGATGACGATTGTGATGTAATCACAGTATTGGTGATGGTGACAGTGATGACGACAGGGATGATGATTGTGTTGGTAATGACAGTATTGGTGATGGTGACAGTGATAGTAATGATAGTGTTGATGATTGTGACAGTGATGATGATGGTGATGATGATTGTGATGGTAATGACAGTATTGGTGATGGTGACGTTGATGACAACAGTGATAATGATTGTGATGGTAATGACAGTATTGGTGATGGTGACGGTGATAGTAATGACAGTATTGGTGATGGTGACAGTGATGATGACAATGATGATGATTGTGATGGTAATGACAGTCTTGGTGATGGTGACAGTGATGATAATGACAACAGTTATGACATTAGTGTTGTTGTGTCCACAGGGATGGCTGGGTTCTTTGCCATTGTGGCCCACAGGCTGTATAAGATGAAGCACAGAGGCAGTATGAAGATGTTGGTGCACCTAATCCACATGCGTGTGGCAGCGCAGGGCTTCTTGGTGGGAGCCATGACCTTAGGTACGGTTCTACACAAGAACCTGAACACACACATTAACACTGTCTGAAATAGGAACAATACACCACGTTCCTGATACAGTGCTCCAGAGACATTCAGATTGTCGTGGTGACATCACTGTCTGCCCATGTTAACGGTATGATCATAAGTATCGGTGTGTATCAGTCTGCGCTGTCATTGCAGGTGTGGTGTACTCCATGTATAAGGAGTATGTTCTGGAGCCGGCTGAAGCCCAGAGAGCACTGGAACAGAAAGCGCACGAGAACAACTGATCACAGCAACGGCACCAAGACTGACTTTACTTTAATTCAGTTTTAGTTTTGCACCCTGGTGATGATATCATCATTGTGTGTGTGTGTGTGTGTGTGTTCCACTGGCTCTGCCTTAAGAAATCATCAGCATCCATCTGCAGTAACATTTTTCTCAAGCCACAGCACTTTAAAGAACTCAGATCTTGAAAAGCAAAACATAAAAGCATCACTGCTAGTCCTGATTCAGCGTTCCTAAGTGTGTATGTGTGAGATTGAGATTAATATTTTTTTGTGTTTGTATATCCTGTTGGTTAATGAGAAACTGTACTTTAAGGAACATTTGGAGAATAAAATACACCCTGTACACGTCTTTGATAAACTATGAAGGGATATGACGTGTGATTCAGAACTGAGATTTGTTTCACGAGGCACGTGGCCTCAGATTAAAGTTCATTACCATGAGGAAGTACAGTATATCTTCAAAAGTTTAATTTCCAAATGTGGCGACATCCACAAGTGACAAGATGCCCTGATCGTTCGGCATTCTACACCAAACAGGTGCAAATCATATTCAAGTCCGTTTCAAACAAATGTCCACCACCATTGTCTGACTGCTCATGATTCAGAATCACAGAGGTAAAGTGATGGTTCACAATCAGTAATAATAATAGCGGGTGGCATGGTGGTGTAGTGGTTAGCACTGTCGCCTCACAACAAGAAGGTCCGGGTTCGAGCCCCGTGGCCGGCGAGGGCCTTTCTGTGCGGAGTTTGCATGTTCTCCCTGTGTCTGCGTGGGTTTGCTCTGGTTTCCCCCACAGTCCAAAGACATGCAGGTTAGGTTAACTGGTGACTCTAAATTGACCGTAGGTGTGAATGGAGATAATAGCTGCCATAGACTCCAAATCATGGTTCTCATGTTCACATTCACCCACTTACTGATCACAAATCCCTGGACTCTCTTACCCCCACAGGGTAAAGTACTTTTATTTCTTTGTTTAAAACTTTTTAGAATATTATTTACAAAAACAAACAAGACTGAAGTCCAATTCAACTGTCATTGGTCAAAAAGATAAGGAAATGTATTTTTTTTCCTGTAAAGATTATAAAAACATCAGGATGTAAATAAAAATGTTTTAATAAATCCAAAACGCAATTAAACAAGAAAAACACTTCATTGCATGAAGAACCGAAAATGGACAACAGCAATAACAAAACATGAACATGTTAACGTTAACATTGCCTTGAGGTCAGATATGTTGACATTTCTTTATAAAATGATCAATATTATATAAGATCATCTGATTATCAGAGTCTACAAATAAATGTTCCTGTTAGCTAAAGGAGCATGCTAGCACCATGATGGTTTTAAATAGTCTAGATTAGGTTTTGTTTCCCATAAACTGAAAAGACAAGAGTGATCTGACTGAATTACTGGCTGAATTATAGCAGGTCAGTATTATGACTTGGTGTGGTCTCTGAGAGTTTGATGAAAGCTTTGTGGCTGGTGGCTGTTTTTAGCTGTCTGCTTTGTTTGAATGAGCTTAGTTGAACTACCTGATGAACTCGGTAACATTTCTACATTTCTTTTTCAGAATTAATAAGATTGTAGACAGTTAGAAAACGCATGCCAACCATGAGGTAAATAAACCAAAACACACACAACCCTCACCTCAGAACAGAATAAATTTTGTTCACAGAAATTAAATAATTATCAAGAAATCACCCCAGTTCCACCCAGTGAAGGAAACTGTCAGACTTTTTTTTTTTTGCCAAAAATGTATTGTACCAATATATGTATTTTTGCATTTGACAAACTATTCCTGAGTTGTATTGTATACAGAGAGTCTTAGAAACATGAATGAAGGTAAGACATGTCATTATTTAACACACAGTTGGTTGCCAGATCCATCTCCAAAGTCTACTGGAAATGCCCTCAGAGCTAAAAGCCCTGCAATCGAGATCAACTAATGGACTGATGATGCATTGCTTCATCTCAGTTTACTTGCTACTACACCTTTGTACCACTAGGGGTTCCTGTATATACACATCCACAGGCAGAAGCAAAACCTGATCAGAGGATAGAAAGTATATTTGCATTGTTTACACACACAGCCATGTATATGTACAGTTAATAAATCAGGTCCCTCGTGCTTGAAAGAAAGATGAAGTTTTCCACCTTTTAACAGCTGGAGAGATTTTTCGCATTTTATTGGGGTTCTTCTTCTGATTGTTAGATGAGATGTGTAAGTTAAAGGCTCTGCACTAAAGTCAGAAGAGTGTTTAAAGAACTGAGCATCTAAACCTTCTGGACCAGTAGACTTTCAAGGATTAAATTTCCTCAGTGCTTTAGGTTACTTCAGGCACTTTAAAGGGGATAAAATCCTATTTATGTGAAGATCATTTGAGCCAGATGAGTTTGTCATTTTAAGTAATTTTCAGGTGTGAAAAAATGCTTATTAAAACAATTTAGCATTTTAATTTCATTGTGTACTGTACTGTTACTATCAATAACACATGTAAATAAACCCAAATGAATTGCTATGTGATGATTTCCTAAATGTTGGAGGTTGTTGAAATTTTCAGTTGTTGAAATTTTCAGTCAGTAAAAAATCTGCTTTAACGTTTTTGGTGAACGAAATACATTTGTTTCTTAATTATTTAAAATTCAAAGATGCCTACTCCGAATGTTTTTTTTTTTTTTGAGCCTGAAGAAAACGAGGAAGCCTTTATTTGTCACATTTTCACAGTGTCCCAAAAGATTCCATATGCTGGGAAATTCATGCTTTTTATCAAAATGTTTGTTTGTTTGTTTGTTTGTTTGTTTGTTTGTTTTGGGCAGCCATGGTCTAATGGTAAGAGAAGCAGCTTTGGGACCAAAAGGTTGCTGGTTTGATTTCCTGGACCACCAGGAATAGCTGAAGTGCCCTTGAGCAAAGCACCAAACCCCCAACTGCTCCCTGGGCTGCCCTGGGTATGTTGCTCTGGATAAGATTCAGTGCTTGCTTTGCTCATACAGATGGAGGGAAAAGTGCTGTTCATTCACTCCCCCACCCACACATTTTCCTATTGGCCCAAGGAATCGAACAAGCAACCTTTTGGTCCCAAAGCTGCTTCTCTAACCTGCTAAATGACAGTAATGTAATGTAATGATTTGGGTATGTATGTATTCACTTGTGTGTGTGTGTGTGTGTGTGTGTGTGTGTGTGTGTCCACTGCTTCAGACTGGTTAACTGCAGAAAACAAATTTCACTGTGCTCTAATATATACAGTGTCTTGCAAAAGTAATCATCCCCCTTGGTGTTTGTCCTGTTTTGTCACATTATAAGCTGCAATTAAAATGAACTGGGGGGGGGGGGGGGGGGTCGGACCATTTGATTTACACAACATACCTACCACTTTAAAGGTGCAATTTGTTGTTTAATTGTGACACAAACAATAATTAAGATAAAAAAACAGAAATCTGGAGTGTGCATAGGTATTTACCCCCTTTTGTATGAAACCCCTAAATAAGAGCTCGTCCAAGAAATTCACTTTATAAATCACATAATTAGTTGATTAAGATCCACCTGTATGCAATCAAAGTGTCACATGATCTGTCACATGATGTCTGTATAAATCAACCTGTTCTGGAAGGATCCTGACTCTGCAACACAACTAAGCAAGCAACATGAAAACTAAGGAGCCTCCAAACAGGTCAGAGACAAAGTTGTGGAGAAGTATAGATCAGGGTTGGGTTATAAAAAAATATCCCAAACTTTGAATATCCCATGGAGCTCCATTAAATCCATTATAGCAAAATGGAAAGGATATGGCACCACTACAAACCTGACAAGAGAAGGCCCTGCCCACCAAAACTCACAGACCGGGCAAGGAGGGCATTAATCAGAGATTCAACAAAGACACCAAAGATAACACTGAAGGAGCTGCAGAGATCCACAGCGGGTGTATCCAGAGATGGGAGTACCTGTCTGTAGTAAATACCTGATGTGGGTGGAGTACAGAAGCACAGCAGGTGGGAACTGAAGATCTTGCAAACTTTATTCTGTTTAGATTTTCAGCTTCACTCGTGCTATTTCTTTATTCACTCACACTCTCAATCTCTTTTTTTTTTCTCTCTCTCTCACACGTTCTGGTCAGGAGTCAGCTCTTCTCTGCTTTCGCCCTCCTTTTATGCTGGATCCCTGCAACAAACACACACACACACACACACATTAATTGACACCAGGTGTAATGACTGAGCCACTTATCTTCCCCAACCCTGCTCTCCATTCACAAACTGCTGCTTGGCCACACTGCCATTGCCACATACCCCTACTGCCTGACTCAGGCTGGGGAGGCATCTGGCCTGAAACAGACTCCCCCCCCCTGACAGGACAGGAAGTCCGCCACCACCATCTGTGCCCCCGGCCTGTGGACCACCTCGAACTTAAATGGCTGGAGGGCGAGATACCAACAGGTGATCTGTGCATTGGCATCCTTCATGCGGTGGAGTCACTAGAGGGGCACGTGGTCTGAACAGAGAGTGAAAGGGTGCCCCAGTGGGTAGTATCAGAGGGCAAGGACTGCCCACTTGATGGCAAGACACTCTTTTTCGATGGTGCTGTACTTGCTTTCACACATCGAGAGTTTACGGCTGATGTACAGCACGGGGCACTCCTCACCCTCCACCTTCTGGAACCAAACTGCCCCCAGCACTCTGATGCATCAGTCTGCAAAATAAAGGGGAGAGAGAAGTCAGGGGAGTGCAAAAGTGGCCCCCCACACAGTGCAGCTTTTACCTCAGAGAAAGCCTGTTGGCACTGCTTTGTCCACTGGACCAGATCTGGAGCCCCCTTTTTAGTGAGATTGGTTAATGGGCTGGTGACATCTGAATAATTAGGTATAAACCTACGATAATATCCAGCCAGCCCCATGAACTGTCTCACCCCCTTTTTGGTCTTGGGCCTCGGGCAGGCCGCAATCACTGCAGTCTTTTTAATTTGGGGCCACGCCTGCCCATGACCCAAGTGGAACCCCAGATACCGTACTTCCACCCACCCAATTGCACACTTCTTCAGATTAGCTGTGAGACCCGTGCACTTCAGTGACTTTAGAATGGCCCTCAGATGTTCCAGGTGCTGCATATCATGGCTGTAGATTATTATGTCATCTAGGTATACGGTCGCGTAGGCAGTGTGAGGGCAGAGGACTCTGTCCATGAGCCACTGGAACGTAGTGGGAACCTCAAATAACCCAAAAGGGAGTGTGACAAATTGGTGTAATCCAAACGGCATGGAAAAGGCAGTTTTCTCTCGGGGATAGAGGAGTCAAGGGGATCTACCAATATCCCTTTGTTAGATCCAGTGTTGAATAAAAGCGAACAGCACCTAACCAATCAAGCAACTCATCAATGCGAGGCACTGGGTATGCATCAAATTTAGACACTGCATTGACCTTTCTATAGTCCACAGAACCGGACTGACCCGTTGGTCTTGGGAACCAGGACCACTGGGCTGATCCAGTCAATGTGGGACTCCTCAATTATGCCCATTTTGAGCATGGCCTTGAGTTCATCCCAAACCACCTTTTTCTTGTGTTTGGGCAAGTGGTAAGGATGGTTACGCACTACCACCTCCAGGGGCATTTCAATGTGGTGTTCTATGAGGTGGGTATGACCGCAAAGGGGTGAGAACACATTGGAAAATTTCTTTTGCAACTTGGCCACTTCCGTGAGTTGGGCGGTCTCCACAAGGGACTGGAGGGGTTTGAGATGTTACCTTTTTTACCTCCGGCCCCAGCTCCGCCTTCTCCAGGGCTACCGACACCAATGCCACAGGGATCCACTCATTCCGTTTTAACAGGTTGAGGTGGTAAATTTGCAATGTCCTACCCCTATCCATTCACCTCACCTCATAGTCGACATCCCCAACTCGTCGTGTGACCTCGAAGGGTCCTTGCCACATGGTGATTAATTTGGAGCTTGACATGGGCAATAATATGAGCACTTTGTCTCCCAGTGTGAACTCTCTAAGGTGCATGCCCCGTCATACAGCCAGATTTGACATTCTTGTGCCTGCCATAAATTCTCCTGGGTTAGGTGTGTGAGGGTTTTGTGCGCAGGTCGAGAACGTATTGAATTTCATTCTTGCTAGGCGAAGGTCCCTCCTCCCAATTTTCCCATAGCATGTCCAAAATGCCACACGGCTTACACCCATATAATAATTCGAATAGTGAAAACCCTGTTATTAATCCCCAATAACCCATACAGTTCGCATAGTGTGTGTAACATAAATGTAGTGCCTTGATCTGTCAGGATTTCTTTTGGAATCCTGACCTGGGAGATAATACGGAAGAGTGCCTCCGCAATACTGCGTGCTGAGATATTGTGGAGAGGTACTGCTTCCAGATATCGCATTGCATAGTCCACCATAACTAAAATAAAGCGATATCCCCGTGCTGACCGATCTAATGGCCCAACAAGATCCAGACCAATTCTCTCAAATGGGGTCTCGATTAGAGGGAGGGCACAAAGGTGCTTTTGGAGTGGCCGCGGGATTTACTAATTGGCATTCGCAGCACACCGCATACCACCGATAGACATCCCCGTGAATCCCTGGCCAATAGAACTGGGTCATTATTCAGGCTAGTGTTTTATCTTGCCCTAAATGTCCAGCCATGGGATTAAAGTGAGCCTCATGGAATACGAGTTCCCTATGGCTCTTTGGGATCAATGACTGGGTTATTTGTTCACTAGTTTGAGTGTCCTGCGTCACTCGGTACAATCTATCTTTAATAATAGTGAAATATGGGAAGGTCAGGGTTGCACTGGGCTGACGAGGTTGACCATCGATTACTCTCACTTGGTCAAACGCATGCCACAGAGTCTTGTCTCGGAACTGCTCAAACAGGAAATCCTCAAGAGAATCCCCAAAAGAGGGAGGGGGAGCGGGCTGCTCCTCACTCCTCATGTCACTCTAATGCAGTGTTGACATAGACGGCTCTGTGACAGTTTCTCCAGTCAACGCCACATCAGGATCTTCCTGTAACCTACTAGTGCAGGACCCACTACGTGATAAATGTTTCATCAACTTTTTAAACCCTGGCCAATCAGTCCCCAAAATCAGTGAGTGGGTGAGACGAGGATTAACTGTTGCCTTTATTCGATGCATTTGGCCCTGGAATAGAATACAGACAGACACTAAGGGATAACTGTGAACATCCCCTTGCACACACAACACTTTCACATCTTGTGCTATCCCCAGTGCCTCACCTTGCACCAGGTGTTGGTGAATTGAGGTCTGATTACAACCGGAATCCACCAACGCGTGATGTGTATCCCTTTGAACACTTACTGGTATGCGATATGTTCCGGCCTGATCAGGGGCAGTCTCTGGCGCATCGGGGATCCAGATCACAGCTTCCACCTCCCTTGTGGAGCCCTGACTCTGGAGATGCTCCGGCTCCCTGCCGTGCCAGCATACTGGCCCAGGCTTTCCCTCTGCACTGGTGTTATGGGCATCACTCACCTGAGGGGGGAAGGACACAGACACAGAAGAGGAAGACGGGAGGACACCATGGGTGCGATGGGCCAGCTGGGGAGGAGCCAGCCCCCACCTCTGCAGTGGGGGAATGGGGCGAGGGTGAGAGAAGAGAAACGAGGAGAGGCGCCTTCGCCTCATCTGCCTGCCATCGGAACCGCTGCCAGATGGTCCCCTGCCAACTCGATGGCTCACTAGAGTGATGCCAGGCGATGACACTGGACCCATTCTGCCATTCCTTCTGGAAGCCAAGAGATGAACTGTTCCAGTGCCACCAGGTCAATGATCCCGTCGGCATCGCAGTCTTCCGCCCTCAGCCACCGCCGGCAGGTGTCCCGGAGTTGTTGGCCAAATGCGAATGGTCGGCTGACCTCTTCCAGTGTCAGCTTCCAGAACTGCTGGCGATGTTGTTCCGGGGAGTGGCCGACCCGCTGCAAGATGGCCTTCTTGAGGTTGGTGTAGATAAGCCAGCTGTCAGCAGGGAGCTTCTGTGCCACGAGCTGCGTATTGCCTGTCAGGAGTGGGAGGAGGCAGGCCATGCGCTGCTTAAGTGGCCACCCCCACGCTTGGGCTGCTTGCTCTAAGAGAGCAATGAAGGTTTCCACTCGTCATGTGGGCCTATCTTCGTGAGGGTGACGTGAGGGGAGTCCATGGTGGTGACAGTAGATGCCCCGCCGACACCAGCAGATGCCAGAATGCCTGGCGAGCTTCCCGCTGGGCCAGCATCAAAGCTTCAAAGCACTGCTCTTGGTCCTTCTGGAGGGCAGTCAGCGCTTGATGCTGGTTCTGCTGGGCAGCAGCAAGGGCATGGACGAACTCCATAAATGGGGAGGACTCCATGGGGTGGTTCCCTTCCATACTCCCAAGTTTCGGCACCACTGTAGTAAATCCCTGATGTGGGTGGAGTACAGAAGCACGGCAGGTGGGAACTGAAGTTCTTGCAAACTTTGTTTTGTTTAGCTTTTTAGCTTCACTTGTGCTATTTATTTATTTATTCATTCACTCACTCACTCACTCAGTCACACACGTTCTGGTCAGGAGTCAGCTCTTCTCTGCTTTCCCTCTCCTTTTATGCTCCATCCCTGCAACACACACACACACACACACACACACACACACACACATTAATTGACACCAAGTGTAATGACTGAGCCACTTACCTTCCCCAACCCTGCCCTCCATTCACAAACTGCCACTTGACCATGCCCCTGTTGCCACACTGTCCATGGGACCACTTTAAGCCATACACTCCACAGAGCAGGACTTTATGAAGAGTGGCCAGAAAAAAGTCACTGCTGAAGAAAACACGTTTGGAATTTACCCAACAGCATGTGGCAGACTCCCCTAACACATGGAAGAGGATTCTCTGGTCAAATGAGACTAAAAATTGATCTTTTTGGCCATCATGGGAAACGGTATGTGTGGCACAAACCCAACACCCTGAGAACACCATTCTTACAGTGAAGCACAATAGTGGCAGCATCATACTATGGGGATATTTTTCATCTGCAAGGACAGGAAAGCTGGTCAGGACTGAAGGAAAGAGGGCTGGCACTAAATACAGGGCAATTCTGGAGGAAAACCTATTTGAGTTGGCCAGAGGTTTGTGACTGGGCTGAAGGGTCACATTCCAGCAGGACAATGACCCTAAACATACTGCTAAAGCTACACTGAAGTGGTTTAAAGGGAAATAGTTGAGAGTATGCTGTGCGCATTCTGGCTGCCGCTTCTCACCAGACCTTTTTATTTTATTTTATTTTGTTTTTCTTTTTTGTGTCTGTGTAGTTTGATGTTTATTTTTTGTTTTTGTTTGAGTGTTTTGTCCACTGGTTGTGGTGTAGCTCCAGACCCAGTTTTGGGCGTCGGTTCCCTCCAGGCCTTGGTTCGCCATTGATGATGTCTGTGCTCCTCACTATGGACTGCAGTGAGCTCATTGCTCCTTTAACATTGTGGTTGTCCAGTGCTCTATGCAGCGGTGCTTTTGTGCTTGGCGTGGTGTTCCGAGCGATGTTACTCGGTGGCGTTGTGTCGGCTGTGCAGGTGGTTTAGGATTTATCTTTGTGCACCTTTTGGTGGGACTGTGGCAGCTACACCATTAGAATGACATCCTGACCTTATTTTGGTGGGCTTTTTGTTCTCCCTAATTGTAAAGCGACCTTGGGTATGAGAAAGGTGCTATATAAATTAAACTGATTATTATTATTGTTGTTATTATTAAATATTTAAATGTCTTGGAATGGCCTATTCAAAGCCCAGACCTAAATCCAATTGAGAATCTGTGGCATAACTTGAACATTGCTGTACACCAATGCAACCCATCTAACTTGAAGGAGTTGGAGCAGTTGTGCCTTGAGGAATGGGCAAAAATCCCAGTGGCTTGATGTGCTAAACGAAGAGAGCGACATACCCCAAGAGACTTGCAGCTGGAACTGCAGCAAAAGGTGGCTCTACAAAGTATTGACTTTAGGGGGGTGAATACCTATGTACCTTCTGGCTCTCCCCATTTAGTTATGCTGTCATAGTTAGTTGCTGGAGTCCCTGCTTGTACTCAGTGTGTTTTGTTTTGCTCTGCTCACGGTGCATGGCCGAGATAGTGGGTGGGGTTCACTAGGTTGCACGCGGCAAATGAAATTGAAAACAACGCAATGCAAGAAAATGAGCGAGAGAGATGTCTTCCCTGGTCGGTGTGCAGGGCAAATTTAACTGTTGTGACGCGAGCCAATGCGATCTGAAGCTGCCAATTTGGCATCCAATTGGAGCTGCACATGTGCTTTAAACCGGCGCAAGATCCAAAGTTTTAAGATGGCGTTCCATCGAGACAGCAGTACACCACTGGTAAGTCATCTCTCCTTCATCCATTCAAGCTGCGGTTTTAAATTGTACTTTTGGCCTTAATCCACTGTTTTAGTCCACTGGGTGAAATCCACTGTTTGTAAGCTTGGCGCTGGTCACGGTATCTGATTTGGTCCGACGTTTGCGTTGACAATGAATTAGTTTACTGATAATTGCATTTATGGCTTTGTGTTCTTGGATGCGCAGATAAGTATTATTTGTGGGCTTGTCTTGTGTAAATATAGTGTTAAACTTACTGGCTATGGCTATGTGTTATGGTGCTAACTGCTATGTTGTGCTAACTGTGCTATGCTGTTTATTTACATTGCTAACTGCTATGCTGTGCTAACTCTGCTATGCTATGTGGTTTATTTGAAATGCTAAACTTGTGTGGCTAGAGTTAAAGAGCAAGGCTGTTGTTGTATTGTGGCCTTTTCCTTATTCAGTTAAATGTGCATTTACTGATATGTTGACATTATAGACATGTAGTATAATGCGATTTAATTTAACTAATATTTATAATTCTGGGTACATATTTCATCTTTAGCCTATTGCTATATATGTTTGTGTACTCTGATGTTGTTGTTTAGTGGACTTAGCTTTCACTTACATCATGGCCTTATGGCCTCTTGTGTTTATAGGTTAATAACCTAAAGATTGTGGAAGTAAACCTTAAATTCAACTAAAGAAATGTGGAAATGAACATGAATTCAGCTAATGAAAAAGTGTGAAACCACTAAAGAAAACGTGGAACTAAACTTGAATTGAAAAGGAATAAAGAACCACAAAGAGTTATTACGATCTACTGCGTCTTGATGCCCCCTTTTGGTGGGATAACCGAACACAGTGCAATATGTATACTGTTCCTACTTATTCAGGTGACATTGGGCATACCTAACAACCTGTGTTTTCTTCCCCCCCCCCAAATCTGTCCCTCTGAGTTATGTCGGTCCTGGGATCAAGATGCTGACCTCTTCTGCTCCTCAGACCTGCCTGATCCATCCTGGTGCCCTGTGTCTGGCTGGAGTCTCATTGCATCACTCCTGTGGAAGACGGCCCCATGTGGACAGTTGGGGGTCGCACCTGGAGGACGCTCTGGACTCTTGCAGTGGTGCTTTTGTGGCTGTGGACTGCAGTTGACTTGCTGACTTTGGGACTGCAGTTGTCATGCACAGTTTTGCGCTCGGGTTTCCATCGGTGGGGGGTTTCTAGCATCAACGAAGCTGACTTTATGTTAAAACTGTTAATATTATAGTCATGTTGTCTGTTGTTGCCCAAATGAGGATGGGTTCCCTTTTGAGTCTGGTTCCTCTCGAGGTTTCTTCCTCATGTCGTCTGAGGGAGTTTTTCCTTGCCACCATCACCACAGGCTTGCTCATTGGGGATAGATTAGGGATAAAATTAGCTCATGTTTTAAGTCATTCAAATTCTGTAAAGCTGCTTTGCGACAATGTTTATTGTTAAAAGTACTATACAAATAAACTTGACAACTTGACACTCCAGATTTGTTTTTTCATTTTAACTATTGTTTGTGTCACAATGAAACAACAATTTTCATCTTTAAAGTTGTAGGCATGTTGTGTAAACCAAATGGTGCTAACCCCCCAAAAATCCATTTTAATTCCATCTTGTAATGCGAAAAAAAAAAACCCAGGACAAACACTAAGGGGGTGAATACTTTTGCAAGACTTTGTGACAGATAAATGCGTCTTCAAAATATAATTTATTGGTAACTTCCTCTCTACATGATCGCTATTTCTTTGGAAATACACAAAGAATCATCTCTCCCACTCAGGATGAACTCGGTTTCACACACCTGCTGTTTTGTAAAAATAAATCTCATCTCATTATCTCTAGCCGCTTTATCCTGTTCTACAGGGTGGCAGGCAAGCTGGAGCCTATACCAGCTGACTACGGGCGAAAGGCGGGGTACACCCTGGACAAGTCGCCAGGTCATCACAGGGCTGACACAGACACAGACAACCATTCACACTCACATTCACATCTATGGTCAATTTAGAGTCACCAGTTAACCTAACCTGCATGTCTTTGGACTGTGGGGGAAACCAGAGCACCCGGAGGAAACCCACGCGGACATGGGGAGAGCATGCAAACTCCGCACAGAAAGGCCCTCGCCGGCCACGGGGCTCGAACCCAGGACATTCTTGCTGTGAGGCAACAATGCTAACCACTACACCACCGTGCTGCTGCAAAAATAAATAAATAAATAAATAAATAAATAAATAAATTTCCTCTATATATGGAGATTTTTGGGACACCCTGGAAATTACAGTTCAGTAAAATTGTTTTCATATCACCAGTTTGTTGGGGTCAACCATAATACAGAGAGGGTTAGCAGAGGATCAAGAGCCTTGTTCAAGGGCCCAACAGTGGCAGCTTGGCAGTGCTGGGGCTTGAACCTTCAGGTCAGTAACCCAAAGCCTTAACCACTTAACACAAAACACAATCAAAAATAAGAAGTAACAGAGGCAAACAATAAAAATGTAAATAACTTAGAACAATGGATCAGTTCCAAACCCCAATTTGTGTATCTGCTGATTACTGTTTTGCTGGGATTACAACCTGGTTCGTTGGTGTGATAATCCAGCAAACCCCCACTAGGCCACCAGGGGGATGACTCAAATGCAGAGGCATGAGGCAGAAGTAGAAAAAGTATCAAAAGGTTTGTTTACAATATATACACAAAAAATCCAAAAAGTAATAATCCAAAAACGCTCAGAAGATATAAGGGAAAAAAAAAATCCAAAAGTACAAAACAAAAGCCAAAAAACCAGAAAAGAAAAGGCAAAAATACCAAAGCTCAGAAGATCCAAAAACACAGTCACTACTAGGTCCAAAAGAAAACCAAAGTGCAAAACAAAGAACACGGTACAGAGGAAACTGGAGATAAACATATAACAGCACAAAGACTCCGTGACAAGAGGACTGAACTCAGGGGGTATAAATACACAAACTAAATTGATCACAGGTGAAAATAATCAGGACTAAACAGGCAATTAACAAACACAAAACACAGGAACAGTGGCGGCCTCTAGAGGCCAAAACAAACATGACACGAAAAGGAAATAACAGCGGACTCTAGAGGCCAAAACAGTCCTAGTCCTAACAATTACAGTAATATCATTCATATGCAGTGTCTTGCAAAAGTATTCATCTCCCTTGGTGTTTGTCCTGTTCTGTCGCATTACAAGCTGGAATTAAAATGGATTTTTGGAGGGTTAACACCATTTGAAACATACAACATCCCTCCTACTTTAAAGGTGAAAATTGTTTTATTGTGACACAAACAATAATTAAGATGAAAAAACAGTTCATGTTCCCGTTTCCTGTTGAGAGTACACTGCGCATTCTGGTTGCCGCTTCTCACCAGAGCTTTTTATTTTATTTTCCCTTTTGTTTTTCTTTTTTGTGTTTGTGTAGTTTGACATTTGTTTTTTGTTTATGTTTGAGTGTTTTGTCCGCCGGTTGTGGTGTAGCTCCAGACCCAGTTTTGGGTGTCAGTTCCCTCCAGGCCTTGGTTCGCTGTTGGTGATGCCTGTGCTCCTAACTATGGACTGCAGTGAGATCATTGCTCTTTTAACATCGTGGTTGTCAGTGTGTGGCAGTGCTTTTGTACTTGGCACAGTGTTCTGAGCTATGTTGCCCAGTAGCATCGCAGCACCTGTGCAGGCGGTATGGGACTTATTTTCATGCACATTTTGGTGGGACTGTGGCTGCTACACCATTGAAATGGCATCCTGACCTTCTTTTGGTGGACTTATTATTATTATTATTATTATTATTATTATTATTAAAAACAGAAATTTGGAGTGTGCATAGACATAGGAAATGGAGTGTGCATAGGCATAGGAAATCTGGAGTGTGTTGCTATCTCAAAAGTTGTAGGAGGAGTAGCAGGTACAAAAATTAAGTGATCATTAATGAATGAATGAATATTTAAGAACAATAGTGTGCTTGCTGCAATCAAAAATATTTTATTAAAATGCACCAGAAACTGTGCTAAACCAGACACTCTGATTAACCCATTTGTTGAACATATCTTTTAAAAAGACCAATGCTGCTGATTGCAAAATTTATTTTTGCTAGTAGTAGGGCTCGGCTGTGGGGGCATGGCCTCCATTGAAGCTTTGCTGTAGACAGCACTGTCTCTAAACCATAAACACTTTTCATTGCTCATGTTAGCTGGACAACTAGGTAGCAAGTTGATAAGATATTGATTACGAATGTTGTGGGGGGTGGTTTTTATTTTGTGGCTGGTGAACACAACTAGACTGTTTACTATGCTGGCTAGATAAGCTGTGATGTTTGTAACTTTAACTACAGGAATCCAGAAATAGGTGGCACGGTGGTGTAGTGGTTAGTGCTGTCGCCTCACAGCAAGAAGGTCTGGGTTCGAGCCCCGTGGCCGGCGAGGGCCTTTCTGTGCAGAGTTTGCATCTTGTCCGCGTGGGTTTCCTCCGGGTGCTCCGGTTTCCCCCACAGTCCAAAGACATGCAGGTTAGGTTAACTGGTGACTCTAAATTGACCGTAGGTGTGAGTGTGAATGGTTGTCTGTGTCTACGTGTCAGCCCTGTGATGACCTGGCGACTTGTCCAGGGTGTACCCCGCCTCTCGCCCGTAGTCAGCTGGGATAGGCTCCAGCTTGCCTGCGACCCTGTAGAACAGGATAAAGCGGCTAGAGATAATGAGATGAGATAAGATGAGAATCCAGAAATATGAGAGAGATTTTATGTTCACACAAGTCATTTGTAAACAATGCTTAATATAGACTCACTATAACTGCAGAAAGTCTCATGTTGGTTCTGGTTAAAGGAATTATGGGAATCCTTAAGGGAATAAGGTGAATCTCAAGTATGTTCCAACACTATTCAAACATGACCTCTACAGAAGTTTGCTTTCAAATGCAAACTATGAGATGCAAACTTTCTGGTCTTTCTAGTGTTTCTAGTCTTCATTTAAATTGCTAAGCTTAGTAATTAGAGTGGAATGTTCTACTGCTGTTTTAAAAATACATAATACTATTTTACACTCAACAGTTTTAAAGTGTAAATGGTTTTGAACCCAAAGTGTAAACTGTTTTAAACCCAAATAATTTTTAAATAATTTCTCAGCAGGTTTAAAAGGAGTGTACCTGATGTGTACCATGATGTGTACCTGAGTTCACCTGACAGGATTTCTAAAATAATGTTCAGAATATATTCCTACATCTATAATCTTGACTGCTAAAAGTAGCTAACTTGCCAGGATTTTAAAACTACTTTTTAGGTAAATTCATATATGTCTATAATATTCATGTTAGCCATTCAGCTGAAAATTCTGGATGTCAGCTCAATTATTGTTATTCCATCCATCCATCCATTATCTGTAGCCGCTTATCCTGTACAGGGTCAGAGGCAAGTTGAAGCCTATCCCAGCTGACTATGGGTGAGAGGTGGGGTACACCCTGGACATGTCACCAGGTCATCGCAGGGCTGACACAGAGAGAAACAACCATTCACACTCACATTCACACCTACGGTCAATTTGGAGCCACCAGTTAACCTAACCTGCATGTCTTTGGACTGTGGGGGAAACCGGAGCACCCGGTGGAAACCCACGCGGACACAGGGAGAACATGCAAACTCCACACAGAAAGGCTCTTGCCAGCCCCTGGGCTCAAACCCAGGATCTTTTTGCTGTGAGGCGACAGTGCTAACCACTACACCATCATGCTGCCCATTATTGTTATTGAAAAAGAATATTTTAACAACCTAGCACCCAAGCAGGAATAACTGGTACCATAATTAACAAAGGAAAAACTGGGTGCCAGTTGCTTAGAATTGTATAAACACTCAAACAGGATAAACTGGTTACCTGCACAGTTTACCAATGGAGTGAGGGCATGGTCAACACTTTCACCGTAGTAAATCCACACAAGGCACCAAGACCTGATGTCATCCATGGCCAGATCCTTAAAGCATGCGCCAGTTAGCAGAGGTCTTCCCAGACATATTTAATCTGTCCCTAAGGCTGTCAGCTGATGGGCAGACCCCAAATTGTGAGAATCTGCAACTCAACCTGATCCACACTTAATGCCTGCTAAACACAGGCACCCCACAGGGATGTGTACTCAGCCCCCAGCTCTACTGTCTGTTCACTCATGACTGTGTTATCAATCACAGTTCCAGCATCATTTTCAAGGTTACTGGTGAGACAACCATCCTGGGCCTCATCACAAACAGAGATGAGACAGCCTACAGAGAGGAGATCAGAGGTGTGTCAGAATGGTGCCATGACAATGATCTCTCTCTTAATATCAAGAAAATTAAGGAAATGATAGTCAACTACAGGAAGTCCGAGAGCAGAATACAGATCCCTTTTCACATCAATAGAGCTGCTGTGGAAACTGTCAAGAACTTCAATTTCCTCAGTGTCCACATCACTGCTGATGACCTCAGCTGGTCTCTCCACACCGAGAGGATCACAAGACCAGCACATTAGAGGCACTACTTCTGAAGAAGTTTGGATGGAACCTACAAATTTTAACCAGCTTCTACCAGTATACCACAGGGAGCACCCTGCTTGGGTGTATTACTGTATGGTATTGGAATTGCTCTATACACAAGCACGAGGCTCTCCAGAGAGTGGTGAGAATAGCAGAACACATCACAGCCAACAAACTCCTAACTTTACAGGACCTTTAACAGTCATGGTGCTTGAGGAAGGCACAAAATAAACCACCTCAGACCTCAGTCACCCACACAGTCTATTCTTTGAATTGCCATCTGTAAACCATTTTCAGAGCATCCAGTCATGGAAAAGCCAACTAAAGAACAGTGTTTCCTGCAGGCTATCAGACTCCAAAATAGCCTGCAGACAGGTCATCTGCATCACAAATACAGTCAGGTTCATAAGTGTTTGAACAGTGACAAGTTTTGTAACGTTGCCTCTGTGCACCACCACAAGGTCTTTCACAATTAATATGTTAATGATGTGTAGCCTCTCAGCTCTAATTCACTGGGTTGAACAGAAATATCACATTAACCTTTTGGAATTACAGCCATTTTTTTTACATAGTCCCTATATTTTCACAGACTAAAAAGTAACTGGACAATTGACTTATTGTAAGAAAATGCAGGAAGAGAGTCATTATTATAAAATAAACATACAGGCATATAGTCCAAAATGGCAGGCTGAATCAATATCGATGAACAGGCAAAAAGGTCGAGCAAGGCACAAACAGACTAGATTCGGCAAGACTAGATCGGAAAAAAAAAACAGAGCAAGAGTCAGGAAATCAAAAAGACAGTAAGATTACAAAGGCTCGGTAATGGTGATCAACAATGCAATACTTCACAAAGTCTAGGTGTGTGCAGTGTCCTTTTATGTGCATGCTGATTGTGCCTTAATCTCGGGCAGATGTTAGTCATTATAGGCATGCACTGTACAGAGAGTGTGTGAGTGAAAGTCTGTTGTGTGCGCCAATGTGTGTGGATGTGACAGAACCCCCCCCCAAAGAGCTCCCTCAAGGAGATAAAACCCATCTTTGATGGCCCTGGGGATGAGGGCCTGGCATTGGACACTGTGCCATCAGTGCTCCGCTCTGGCTCTGGCTGGACCTGGCCCCGGATTCTTGGCTCAGGTGGGGGCTTGGACTAAGGTCAAGCCTTGAATAGATGCAAGGACTCAGACGGAGGCCTGGGTATTGGACGAGACTTGGATTCATGTTCTGGACAGGACCTAGACATGGGCTCAAGCTCTGGACAGGTCTTGGGCTCCAGACTGGACTTGGGCTTTGGACAGGACTTGGGCTCTGGACTGAATATGGACATGTTCTCTGGATAAGATTTGAGCTCGAGATAGGATTTGGGTTCTGGCTTGGACATGGGCTCAGGCTCCGGGGTAGGCATGAACTTGGGTTCAGGACTAGTCATGGACTCAAACATGGGCTTGAGCATGGACACTGACATCAGCATGGGTGCAGGTGTTGGCATGGGCTCAGGGAAAGTCATTGGCTTTGTGGCTTTGTCTGAGCAATGCTCTTGTCTTTGCTCAAGTCGGGCAGCATGATAGTGACGTCTTCCTCAAAGCCTAAGCTAGGTGGTATGGCGGTGACGTCTTCAAAGCCAGACGTTGAGATGATATCTTCAAAGCCAGGCAGCTGGGTGAAGAGCTCAATGCTGGCAATAAATTTCGTATTGTTTATAAAATACTACTATTGACCTTTAAAGCACTGAATGGTCTAGCGCCACAGTACCTGAGTGAACTTCTGGTCCTTTATGACCTGCCATGCCTACTTAGATCGAAAGGTGTAGGCTATCTGCTGGTACCTCATATAATGAAGGCTACATCGGGGGCAGAGCCTTTTCTTACAAAGCCCCACAGTTATGGAACAACTTTCCAAGTAGTGTTCGGGACTCAGACACAGTCTCATCATTTAAGTCTAGGCTGAAAACTTATCTGTTTAGTCAAGCCTTTTGTTAATTTTATTAGGTAAGGGAGTAGTTCTGGAGGGTCCTCAGGCAAAGAGTGTTTTAGTAAACTGGGATGTATGGATGCTGTCAGTCCCCCACTCACTTGCTCACTCGAGTTTGTTGATGGTGCTGGCTGCTTTATGTCTCAGGGCGCCCTCATGTCTGTGTTACCTTCTGACTCTCCCCTTTGAGTTATGCTGTCATAGTTAGCTTTGCCAGAGTCCCTGCTTGCGCTCAGTGCAAAATGTGTACTGTTCCTACTCATCAGGTGACATTGAGCATACCTAACAACCTGTGTTTTCTCTCTCTTTCTTTTCTCTTCCCCATGTGTCCCTCTGAGTTACATGTCAACCCTGAGATCGAGATGCTGACCACTTCTGCTCCTCGGACCTGCCTGATCCATCCTGATGCCCTACGTCTGACTTGAGTCTTATCACATAGCTCGTGTGGAGGACAGCCCCATATGGACAGTTGAAAGTCACACTTGGAAGACACTCTGCACATTTACAGTAATGCTTTTATGGCTGAGGACTATAGTTAATTTGCTAACTTTAGGACTGCATTTACTATGAACAGTTTTGCACTCAAGTTTCCATCAGTGAACAGTTTATAACTTCAACAAAACAGATTTCATATTAAAAATGTTATGATCACATTGGCTGTTGTCATCCAGATGAAGATGGGTTCCCTTTTGAGTCTGGATCCTCTCGACACTTCTTCCTTGTGTATCTGAGGGAGTTTTTCCTTGCCACTGTTACCACAGGCTTGCTCATTGGGGATAGATTAGGGATAAAATTAGCTCATGTTTAAAGTCATTAAAATTCTGTGAAGCTGCTTTGCAACAAGTCTATTGTTAAAAGTGCTCTAAAAATAAACTTGACAAAACTTGAATCTGCATTGAAATCTGGACCAGAGGCTGCCCTGTTGTCCTCTGGTGCTGCCGCAGGAGCTGACAGTGGAGCAGAGGCTGCCCTGCCTGCCTCTGGTGTAGGTTCTAGAGCTGGCAGTGGAGCAGAAGCCATCCTGTTGACCTATGGTGTAGGCTCTTGAGCTGGCAGTGGGGGAGAATTGCCCTGTCAGCCTCTGGCCTAGGCTCTGGAGCTGGCAGTGGAGCAGAGGCCAACCTGTCAGTCTCTGGCACTGGCAGTAGACCAGAGGCTGCCCCTCAGCCTCTGGAACTTGTGTCCTTCCATGGATGTGAGCTGGAATCATGAAGCAAAACACTGCAAAGTAAATTCAACATTACTGTCTACACAGCCTGATACAGTATCATCTCTGGCCTTAAATTTGTTGATGGCTTCAAGCTTTTTCACATATTTAAGGTTAGTTCTGTAGCCTACATCAATGGACTTTGAATTTGTTCTGTCTTCTCTGACTCTGCTGAATTGGCTGGGTGACCATTCTGCCAATCTAACTTCACCTGTGTGTGTGTGTGTGTGTGTGTGTGTGTGTGTGTGTGTGTGTGTGTGTTTTAGAGGGGACTATAGTTATGGCTGACTCATAGCCCACAACATAAAATGAGGTGGCCAACCAAAAATCTCTTGTTAAATGAGTGATCTTTATTAAATAAAGCAAATAATCACTACTCAAGTTTAGGGGTAAAGGTGTGAATGTTGGTCTGAGTGTGTATGGATGCAAATGAAGGTGCCAGTCAGTCAGCTATAAGGTAAGGTCACATATATAGGTGAAGTGCATTGCAGTGCCTCCTAGTGGTTGTTTTGAAGACTGATGTCAGTTTGGTATAGAGGGTTTGCTATTGGTCATTTGTGATCACTCCGTCGGGGTTATAGTTCAGACCAGCCATCTTGTTTTTGTGATCTACATAGTAATGTGCCCCAGAGCATGCTTTGTTTAATCCATCACATCTGCCAGTGTTAAGCCTTGGAGAAGCTTTGTTCGTGAGTTTATACTGTATGTTGCATCTTTATAGATAAGTGTTCGTGAATATTTATATTTTATTTTATATAAAATAAATCACATGGCTAAAGACTGCAAAACAGTCATTAAGTGCAAAGAGTGTGACAGCAATAAACATGTGGCAGCTCTTCACCCAGGACCAGCTCCATGGACCGTTAAAGAGCCTAACTCAGAGCATGGCAGGGAGGAAAGGGAAGAAGGTTCTCCTGACTTAATCTCCAAATGCACAGAAGTGTGTGGTAAATTCAACACCTCCCATTCCTGCTACAAAATCTGCCTCATAAAGGTGCATTCAAAAGAACAACCAGACAGATCGATAAAAGTCTATGCTGTACTCAATGACCACAGCAATAGGTCTCTTACTCAGTTCGAGTTCTTTGACCTGTTCAACCTCACAGGCTCAGATTTTCCCTACACTCTGTGCACATGTGCTGGAGTCACAGAGATGTCTGGAAGAAGAGGAACTGGCTTTATCGCTCAGCCCTTAGATGGAAGTCTCAGCGTGGCTCTTCCCACACTCAGAGTGCGACCATATGCCGGATGATAGGCCAGAAATACCTATTCCTGAGGCTGCCAAACACCACTCCCACTTTAAGCCTATTGCTCACCTCATACCTGAACTTGACCCTGATGCGCAGATTCTCCTACTCCTTGGCAGGGATGTCTTACAAGTCTACAAGATAAGAGACCAACGTAATGGCCCCACCCCATCAGTACTCAGCTGTAATAAAACAGCACTTATGCCACTCTCACTGGCATCAACGGGAACACTGAAATGTCAGTCAAAATTTGGAGCCAACAATACAGGTACAGTTGCAAGCATTGTTTTTGCATTGTCAAAAGCTTCTCGACATCTTTCGGATCATTCAAATTGTATCTTGGGACTGAGGAGATTAGTTAATGGTGCAACTACAGGAGCGAAATTCTTACAAAATACCCTGTAATATCCTACCATGCCAAGAAACCTCCAGAGTTCCCAGTGAGTTTTGGGCACAGGGAAGTCACATATGGCCTCAACTTTCACTTCCACTGGTTGAGCTTGTCCACCCCAACTACCTTGCCAAGATATGCAATTCTGGCCTTCCCGAACTCACATTGAGCCAGATTGATCATAAAGTTGGCTGCAGTGACCTGAGAAAAGAGTTCTCTAATCTGCTCTGTATGTTCAGTCCAGGTAGCATTGTAGAGGACAACATCATCAAGGTAGGCCTCACAACCACACATCCCAGATAAGACATGATTAATGAGTCTCTGGAAGGTGGCAGGTGCATTTCGTAGCCCAAAGTGCATAACCTCATATTGTAGGAAATTGTCAGGAGTAAAAAGACAACTCCCTAGCCCTAGATGTTAAAGGTGCCTGCCAATATTCTTTAAGAAGGTTGAACTTACTGGTAAACTGAGCTGATTCAACATGTTCTGCATCTGGTTTGTTTACCAGCAGACAAGAGGTGCTCTAAGCACTGAAACTGGGTTCAGCTGGATTAGGAGGAAGTCAACTTCCCTACTTATTTGTTCTCTCTTCCTGGGATTGATATGGTACGCATGCTGGTTTTTTTGGCAGTGCCCCATCAACATAAGTATTGTGTTTGATCAGGGATGTCAAGTCAAGTTTATTTTTATAGCGCTTTTAATAATAGACATTATCGCAAAGCAGCTTTACAGTATTTTAAGGACTTTAAACACAAGCTAATTTTATCCCTAACCTATCCCCAATGAAAAGCCTGTGGTGACAGTGGCAAGGAAAAACTCCCTCAGATGGCACGAGGAAGATATCTTGAGAGGAACCAGACTCAAAAGGGAACCCCCATCCTCATTTGGGTGATAACAGACAATGGATTATAAAATTAACAGTTTTAACATGAAGTCTGTTTCACTGATGTTATAAACTCTACATTGATGGAAACTTGAGTGCAAAACTGTTCATGACTACTGCAGTCCTAAAGTTAGCAAGTCAACTTTTGTCCTCAGCCATAAAAGCATTACTGTAAGTGTCCAGAGCATCTTCCAAGTGTGACTTTCAACTGTCCATATGAGGCCATCCTCCACAGGAGCGATGTGATGACACTCCAACCAGACATAGGGCATCAGGATGAATCAGTCAGGTCCGAGGAGCAGAAGAGGTCAGCATCTCAATCTCAGGATTGACATGTAACTCAGAGGGACAGATTTTGGGGGGAGGGGGGACACAGGTTGTTAGGTATGCCCAATGTCACCTGATAAGTAGGAACAGTATACATTTTGCACTGAGTGCAAGCAGGGACTCTGGCAAAACTAACTATGACAGCATAACTAAAAATGGAGAGCCAGAAGGTAACACGGGCATGCTGAGACTTAAGCACTGAGACTGTGTCTGATTCCCGAACACTACTTGGAAGGCTATTCCATAACTGTGGGGCTTTGTAAGAAAAGGCTCTGCCCCCAATGTAGCCTTCACTATATGAGGTACCAGCAGATAGCCTGCACCTTTTGATCTAAGTAGGTGTGGCAGGTCATAAAGGATCAGAAGTTCACTCAGGTACTGTGACACGAGACCATTCAGTGCTTTAAAGGTCAGTAATAGTATTTTATAAACAATATGAAATTTGATTGGGAGCCAATGCAGTGTGGATATGACAGGGGTGATATGGTCATATTTTCTAGTTCTAGTAAGGATTCTTGCTGCTGCATTTAAAACTAATGAGAGCTTGTCTATCTATGAGTATGTATGAGTAGGAACATCAGGGAAGAGAGAAGGAAAAGACACCACTAACCCAATTATATCTGATTTCTCCACAGAAATCAAGTGATGGAGATGTAAAAATAGATCTGCTAGAACCTCTGAGTTCCTAAGCTGACCCTCTGCAATACCCTGAGAGGGACTATTCACTCCAGCTTCTGAATCCTAATCAACAGCATCTATCTCCTCGGAGTTCTTAACCACAGGGTACAAGGCACAGTCAGACCCAGGGTTCTCATTAACTGGAGTGGAAGCTATTAACCCAACTGATGCAGGCTGCATCAAAGAAAAATATGGTTTCAATAAATTAACATGGCATACCTGCACCTTCTTCCTATAATCAGGGGTATTAATTAGATAATTATGGTCAGAGAGGCATTTAGCAATGTCATAAGGTCCACTAAATTTTGCCTGGAAAGGACTGTTCAAGATGGGCAACAATGCTAACACCAGGACACCTGGTTTAAAACTCCACGGTTCAGCTTTCCATTTAAATGCTACATCCTTGACTGAGACTTACCAAGTCTGCATCTACCAGCAGCCCTAGCCTCATAAAGTCGATAGCCTGCTAACATAGTCTAAAACATTGACAGGTCCCTCTGAAGTGCACCATCCATCTGCCAAGACAGCATTTGGCCCCTTTACTATATGTCCAAAAACCAGTTCATTTGGAATAAAGCCAGTGCTTTCCAGAGCAACCTCCCTGATTGCTAGCAGTAGCCATGAGAGACCCTCTTCCCAATCAGATCTGAGCTCTACACAGTAAGTGCTTAATAAGGACTTCAAGGTCTGATGGAAACATTCCAGGGCACCCTGACTTTGTGAATGATTCACAATTGAGAGGTCATGCCTGGCTCTAAGTTGTCACAACACCCTGAAGAACTATTTTGACATGAAATTAGACTCTTGGTCACTCTGAATGACCTTAGGTATTCCAAAAATAGACAAAATTTGTAAGAACTTTCAATACTGCCTTAGTAGTAATGGACCTCAAAGGATAGGCAGCTGGATAACATGCTGACTGACACATCACAGTCAAGCAGAAACTATGTTCAGCCTTGGAATGGGACAATGGACCAACACAGTCAATAAGGAGATGTTCAAATGGGTTTGAGATGGCAGAGATGGGCTGTAAAGGGGTGACAAGAACCTTCTGATTAGGTTTACCAGTTAACTGGCAAAGATGGCATGATTTTATGCAAGAGGAAACATCCCTCCTCAATCTTGGCCAGAAAAACCTTTGCACAATCCTGTCACAGGTTTTACGTACCCAAATATGTCCAGCTATCCCATTATGGGCCAGTTCCAACAAAGACCCCCTCAGCTGACAGGGAACCACAACCTGGGCTCATTTCTCATCCCACAGCCTGGTCCATTCTTCCTTGAAGTGGTGGACTCCCTGGGATACAGTCTGCTTCCAGTTCACGCGGTCCTTGGTGAGGATCTCAATTCTGAGCTGAGGGCTTCCACTGCCATCCAGCAGCTGCCCTGTCACACATTGTCCATCACCACATGGCTTTCAGAGAGAATAAGAACGAGTCAGATGAAAGGGGGGAGGACATAGCCTGCACAAAGGATCTGTTGTTAATGGTGATGAGAAGGATGCACAGTCCTCATCCACACCACTTGGCTCCCCACCAGGGATCCAGGTGGCAAGCAAGGGAGCCACATGACCAGGACTGATGGGGGGAGCTGTACCTCCAATGATGGTTCCTGGGAGGATGGGAGGATGTGTCTGCGTTGGCCACAGGAATCAACAGAACATTTGGACACCTGGCTTTCAGCCTGAGTTCACCCTTCCACAAGTGATTCCAGAAATCACCACCTTTCAGGCATTGAGGTCCTCGGATTCCAAATTCAGAAAGCACAACCTGTACCACAGTGTTGGAAAAGGCATCTTTCTTGGTCACCCACTGCCTACACAACAAGCCATCCTGTATGAAGTAGTAAGGTAACTCACCCCCCGATTTTACTTCGATGAAGCTAGATCCCACAAGGGCTTAAGAGTGCTATCCACTAGTTGCTCCTTCATCAGATCCTCACTCGGTGATCTTAAATAGATCAGACAAAGAATAGGTGTCAATTCTATCAAACTCTACTATGATGGAATTTACCTCACCATCAACAATTTCCACTGGAGGTAGTGTCTTGACAAGCTTAGTCACCACCCCTGATGCTTCCAAACCCTCAGTGGAATTAGCTGTGAGAACAGGACCTGTATTTACCTGCCCCACAAGAGAATCTGGAGAACTACTCCATTTAGACTCCTCGACCTCAGGTGCAGCAAGAAAGGTGTCTTTTAACCCTACAAACTCTGAATCTACACTAGCATCAAGCAGTTTTGCCATCAGCTGTGTGACAGTACATGCTGGAAACACATCTGGATGCTTATGTGAACACTCATCAGGTTTCGGCAGTGCCTCCGGCACATCCACCGCAATGAGTGAAGATACCACAGAATTACCCCCCACATTCCCCCCAGTTACGTTGTTAACCAAGATAAAAGAAACCCCAGGCACTGGGAGCAAGGGACACACCCCAACTAAGACAGTACCGGTGACTAGCTTAGATGTAAGATGGATTTCATGTAAAGCAACTGGAACAGAGGTCATATCAAACCCTTGAACTAGCACATGGGAACCTGTCGCAGTGCGGTCTGATAGTGGGACAACATCAGCCAAAAAAAAGGACTGAGCAGCCCCTGTGTCTTGCAAAATACAGACACACACACCATGTGACCCATCAGGCAAAGACATGAGGCCCTCTGTAATAAAAGGAGTATAATCAGGCTGACCCCAGCCATCTCCACACCGACTGGTAGTCACAAAGGAGTCTTCCCAATATTCATTAACACTTTTGGGAGACAAGCCAGACTCACAAGATGATATCAAGGCCATAGTTTTTGCAGGCTTACGCTTCTTGTGAACACTCAGACACCTTATGCCCGACCATCTTACAATAAAAGCCAATAACCTCTGCCTTGTTAGTAGGGTAATGGCTAAAATTAACTGGGGGTGCCCCTCCAGACTGTATTTAAACAAAAAAACAGAAGATGTTCTCATCTGAATTGCGGTCCAATCTCACAACCGGTCTTTGTTATCCCAGATGAGCCCCCAACACATGTTATGGCCAGCTTGCAGAACACAACATAAAATGAGTTCTACAACTAAAAATCTATTGTAAAACAAGCAATGTTTATTAAAAAGAGCCAATAATCACTACTCAGGTCAAGGGGTAAAGGTGTGAAAGATGGCATGCATGCATGGATGCAAATGAAATTGTCAGTCTGTCAGCTATGTGAGAGAGAAACAGAAACAAAAGAAAGGAGGAGAGGGATAAATAGAGTATGAGACTGTGCTGGTAAAAAGCCAAAATCAAATTGTGTGCCTACACGAAGAAAGGCAAGTCCCTCCAGGTAAGAAAGAAAAGCCCCTTTTATATCCACACCCTTCTACAGGTGTGCCAAGTTAACTAATTTGCCCATGTAAGCCCAACCTGCCCATGCACTGACAGGAGAAGGCCTATAGGGACACAGGGACACAGTAACACTTGATAAAAAAAAAAATCCTTGATTAAAATGCACCAGACACTTTCTGATTAACCCATTTGTTGAACATATTTTGAAACACTGCTGCTTGCAGAATTTATTTTTGCTAGCAGTGGGGCTTGGCTGTGAGGGTGCGGCCCCCACGGCCCCCATTGAAGCTCTGCTGCAGACAGCAATGTCTACAGACCATAAACACTTTTCATTGCTCATGTTAGCTGGACAACTAGGTAGTGAGTTAATAAGATAATGAAAACTAATGCTGTAGGGGTTGTTTTTTGTTTTGTTTTTTGGCTGGTGAACACAACTAAACTGTTTACTATGCTGGTTAGATAAGCAGTGATGTTTAATGTTTGAGTCCTGCGTATGATTTTAAACTGCAACCAGTGGTGAGTCTCAGGTCCAGGAGGACTTGAGTATTGGGGAAAATGGAGTTACCCCTTAATCACCATTGTTCCAAGGTCTGCTCTGAGCCAAAGTGGTAGCACCTGCCTGGGTTCCAGCAATGCATTAAACAGAGTGCATCACCAATAAGGTGCTGGCAGCAGGGCGCTTTTCAGGGCATTGTGGCAGATGGACCTAACAGGGTCAATGGCATACCACCAGATGGCCTACAGAAGTGCCACTCAAATGGCCAATGGATGGCATCACTCAGCAAGTCAGTTGTCAGTTGTGGGGCAACTTCCATACCAATCAGGTCTGTGGCACTTTTGTGCAGCACTTGGCATCATGTCTGGTGGTCCAGAGAGACAACACAATGGGGGCATGACATCGTTTGTCTTACCTTACTGTGCAAGGGATTTCGTTAGGAGAGGAGAATAGTATGCGAGAGCTCACAAGGCCAGACATTCCATGGCAGCTCAGCCAGGCCGTTTGTGCCACTGCTGCAGGCAACTCTGTCGCTCTGGTACAGGCCTCATGGCCCAACTGCATTTCTGCACATCCAAATGAAGCAGTCATCATCACTAGCAATGGACAGCCACTGCCAACGACAATGTTTATAACTTTAACAAGAGGAATATGGAAATCTCATCTCATCTCATTATCTCAAGCCGCTTTATCCTTCTACAGGGTCGCAGGCGAGCTGGAGCCTATCCCAGCTGACTACGGGCGAAAGGCGGGGTACACCCTGGACAAGTCGCCAGGTCATCACAGGGCTGACACATAGACACAGACAACCATTCACACTCACATTCACACCTACGGTCAATTTAGAGTCACCAGTTAACCTAACCTGCATGTCTTTGGACTGTGGGGGAAACCGGAGCACCCGGAGGAAACCCACGCGGACACGGGGAGAACATGCAAACTCCACACAGAAAGGCCCTCGCCAGCCCCGGGGCTCGAACCCAGGACCTTCTTGCTGTGAGGCAACAGCGCTAACCACTACACCACCGTGCCGCCCCGAATATGGAAATATTAAATAAATTTTATATTTGCACAAGTCCTTTGTAAACAATGCTTAAAATAGACTCATTACGACTACATAAAGTCTCATGTTGGCTCTGGTTAAAGGAATTATGGGACACTGAAAAAGGTGTCTCTCAAGTATGTTCCAACACTATCCAAACATGACCTCTACAGAAGTTTGCTTTCAAATGCAAACTATGAGATGCAAACTTTCTGGTCTTTCTGGTCTTTCTTCATTTAAATGGCTAAGCTTAGTAATTAGAATGGAATGTTCTACTGCTGTTTTAAAGACATACTAATATTTTAAATGCAAGAGTTTTAAAGTGTAAACAGTTTTTAACCCAAGGTGTAGTACTATATAGTGTACTTTGCTCTTGGATTTGTCTATGATTTTGCGCCATGCGTGTGTGTGTGTGTGTGTGTGTGTGTGTGTGTGTGTGTGTGTACAAATCCAAAACCCAAAGCAGTTTTTTTAAGAAAGAGAGTGAACAACATTCTTATACTTGACACTATCAAACCTCCCCTTTATCTCTATATTTATTTATGTTCATATTTACATAGGAATATATAGTGCACATGCACCAGCTAACGAGCTCCGGCACACGCACCGTTAACAAAGAACACCTGTCTTTAATCAATGAACTATGTTTGGGCTATTTAAGGACTGCGCCCATGCAAGGACGATGCGAAGTATTACGCCGCGTCTAGGAACGCGAAAAATCCGAAAAATAAATTTCTCCATCTGATAAAATAAAAGACTTCCATCTGTATAATTAATTTCCTCAAAATAATTCCAGAAGATTAGTGATTAATTCTCCAGTTAGTAGTTGATTAATTCTCTCTAACAGCAGCTCTGAGATGATGAACAGTTGTAAGAGGAGTCTCCAGTGTCAGTGCTTTGTAACAGTCAATTCTGTAATAAAGGTAAGAAGTGGTGATGGTTGCTGTGGTATTAAAGGAGTAAAACACTGGAAAACATGCTGTTCTCGGAAAATCAACTTCAGGGTAGTAATGGTGTCTCTGCTTCATTACATCACACGTACCTTCCCGTAAAACGCACCCACAGTGTTTTGTACTGACGCTGAGCACTTCCTGGTGTCTGATGAAATGATAAATCAGATCAGATGTTGGTGTTTGTCACCTGGACACCAGGAAAGAAGTGATTTATTTTTTTTTTAACACTTACACAATCCAGGAAGTTCTGCGCTTCACTTCATTCCATGGTATCTGACTGTAGCGTAGCAGTATTTAACAGCGTTCATTCAATCTAAGACTTAATGTGTCTCCTTTCAATTCCACCAAGATGTCCTTCATATCGTATGATGAGTCCGAGGGATCCAAGTTCCTCAGGAAGGCCAAGGAGAACCCGTTCGTCCCCGTTGGTGAGATTACACTCGACTCTGGATGTGTTTTATTCAGTGTCACACAGCAGGGTGTTGAGAGTCAGTGATATACCACGATACTCCACTCACAGAAATATAAACATGTTAAAACTGGGTGTGGAACACAGCAGGAACTTCAAAACACTGCCTCCTGTGGTGGTGATGTTGAAGATGATGGACTGAAAGGGGTGATGATTGTGATGACATTGATGTGATGAGGATGATTATGACTGTAATAATGATGGTGAAGGTAATGATAATGATGGTGGTGATGGCAGCACTAATGGTGGTGGTGATGGTAATGACAGTATTGGTGATAGGGATGATGAACATGGGGATTACAGTGATGACAGTGATGATGGTGATGGCAGTATTGGCGATGAACATGGTGATGATGACAGTGATGATGATGACAGTGATGATGTGATGATGGTGATGGTAATGACAGTGATGATGATGATGGTAATCACAGTGATGTGGTGATGACATGATAATGTAGTGATGGTGATGGTAATAACAGTATTGCTGATAGTGATGACAGTGATGTAATGACAGTATTGCTGATGATGACAGTGATGGTGACTGTGATGGTGATGCTGACAATGATGATGGTGACAGTGATGGTAATGACAATGGTGATGTAATGACAGTGATGGTGGTGATGACAGTGATGATGATGATGATGATGATGACAGTGATGATGGCAATGACAGTATTGGTGATGGTGATGACAGTGATCGTAATGACTATTGCTGATGATGACGGTGATGGTAAGGACAGTGTTGGTGATGACGACGGTGATGATGACAATGATGATGATTGTGATGGTAATTGTGATGGTAATTACAGTATTGGTGATGGTGACAGGGATGACGATGGTGATTGTGATGGTAATGACAGTACTGGTGATGGTGACAGTGATGACGAAGGTGATTGTGATGGTAATGGCAGTATTGGTGATGGTGACAGTGATGACAACAGTGATGATTGTGATGGTAATGACAGTATTGGTGATGGTGACAGTGATGACGATGGTGATTGTGATGGTAATGACAGTACTGGTGATGGTGACAGTGATGACGACAGTGATGATTGTGATGGTAATGACAGTATTAGATGGTGACAGTGATGACAACGGTGATGATGATTGTGATGGTAATGACAGTATTGGTGATGGTGACAGTGATGATGACAGTGATTGTGATGGTAATGACAGTATTGATGATGGTGACAGTGATGATGATGGTAATGATGATTGGGATGGTAATGACAGTGATGGTGGTGATGATGATGACGATGATGATGATGATGGTGATGATGATGATGATGATGACAGTGATGATGATGGCAATGACAGTGATCTTATTGACAGTATTGCTGATTATGACGGTGATGGTAATGACAGTGTTGGTGATGCTGACAAAGATGAAGATGATTGTGATGTTCATGACAGTATTGCTGATGATAGTGATGATGACAATGATGATGATTGTGATGGTAATGACAGTATTGGCGATGGTGACAGTGATGACGATGGTGATTGTGATGGTAATGACAGTACTGGTGATGGTGACAGTGATGACGACAGTGATGATTGTGATGGTAATGACAGTATTAGATGGTGACAGTGATGACAACGGTGATGATGATTGTGATGGTAATGACAGTATTGGTGATGGTGACAGTGATGATGACAGTGATTGTGATGGTAATGACAGTATTGATGATGGTGACAGTGATGATGATGGTAATGATGATTGGGATGGTAATGACAGTGATGGTGGTGATGATGATGACGATGATGATGATGATGGTGATGATGATGATGATGATGACAGTGATGATGATGGCAATGACAGTGATCTTATTGACAGTATTGCTGATTATGACGGTGATGGTAATGACAGTGTTGGTGATGCTGACAAAGATGAAGATGATTGTGATGTTCATGACAGTATTGCTGATGATAGTGATGATGACAATGATGATGATTGTGATGGTAATGACAGTATTGGCGATGGTGACAGTGATGATGTCGGTGATGATGATTGTGATGGTGACAGTGATGACGATGGTGATTGTGATGGTAATGACAGTACTGGTGATGGTGACAGTGATGACGACAGTGATGATTGTGATGGTAATGACAGTATTAGTGATGGTGACAGTGATGATGACGGTGATGATGATTGTGATGGTAATGACAGTATTGGTGATGGTGACAGTGATGACGACAGTGATTGTAATGGTAATGACAGTATTGGTGATGGTGACAGTGATGACAACGGTGATGATGATTGTGATGGTAATGATGATGGTGATGTAATGACAGTGATGGTGGTGATGACAGTGATGATGATGATGATGATGATGATGATGATGATGACAGTGATGATGGCAATGACAGTATTGGTGATGGTGATGACAGTGATCTTAATGACAGTATTGCTGATGATGACAGTGATGGTAATGACAGTTTTGGTGATGCTGACAAAGATGAAGATAATTGTGATGGTAATGACAGTATTGGTGATGCTGACAGTGATGACAACAGTGATGATTGTGATGGTAATGACAGTATTGGTGATGGTGACAGTGATTATGATGGTGATGATGATTGTGATGGTAATGACAGTATTGGTGATAGTGACAGTGATGATGACAGTGATGATGATTGTGAAGGTAATGACAGTATTGATGATGGTGACAGTGATGACGATGGTGATTGTGATGGTAATGACAGTACTGGTGATGGTGACAGTGATGATTGTGATGGTAATGACAGTATTGGTGATGGTGACAGTGATGACGATGGTGATTGTGATGGTAATGGCAGTATTGGTGATGGTGACAGTGATGACAACAGTGATGATTGTGATGGTAATGACAGTAATGGCGATGTGTCTGTGACGATTCTCAATCATCCAGGTCATAGTAAACTGTGGGTGGTAGAAAAGGGCAACTGGACTTGCTTGAAGATTCTTGAAAACATTTCACCTCTCGTCCAAAAGGCTTCCTCAGTTCTGTCTGACTAATAGGGAGTATCAGATATTTATCCTCTCCTGGATCAGAATCAGAATCAGAATTCTGATGACCAGCTCATCTATTAGACAATTCTGATCCAGGAGAGGATAAATATCTGATACTCCCTATTAGTCAGACAGAACTGAGGAAGCCTTTCGGACGAGAGGTGAAAAATTTTCAAGAATCTTCAAGCAAATCCAGTTGCCCTTTTCTACCACCCACAGTTTACTATGACCTGGATGATTGAGAATCTTCACAGACATGTTTCCACGCATTTTGGGATGAGAACACTTTGACTGTTGCGGGAGTATGAGAAGTGTTCCAGAAAACTGGCAGACTACAGAAACCACCTGCGTTTTAATCTGAGATGCCGACAATCCACCATTATCCCCACTAGCCTACGCCTATTTTCAACAGTTAAAGGACACAGAACTGAGATAATCCTGCAGAAAGCCCAAAGCAGCTTCTCATTGAGAGAGTGAAACAAGTACATTTCACCATCGATGCTCTCCAGAATAAGACTAAACTGAGGTTTGAGGAGTTGACAGCCCTTCTTCCCAGTGAAGTTTTGGAACAAGTCTCTGATCTCACTGAGACGGCACAGCTTTCACAACACACCAAAGGTAAGGAACGACAGATGCGTAAATTTCAAAAATTGTTGTCTAAAACCACCTCCTCTGGCAAGACAGAAGGGCTGACTTGGAGGAGGAAATCTGACCAGGCTAAACAACAGGACATAGAAGAGAAATGGGTGAAGAACTTATCCGACAGGGTACTCACCCAACCAGAGAGAGATGTCTTATCCAAGGGTCTTAACTTTGCAGTTTCACCTGAGCAGATACCGGTAGTAGAACTCATCACAGCCACAGAGACAGCCATCAGGAACAACAACCTGACCAACACAGAGTCAGAACAACTTAGACTGAAGATATCAGCTGCTCTATCCAGTGTGAAAGCACCCCCCTCCGACCTCACCAGCCAAGAAAGGAGGGCTCTTACAGTGCTTCAAAGAGACCAGAACATCACCATCCTTCCTGCTGACAAAGGGAGATGCACAGTGGTGCTAAACACAGCGGACTACCACTCCAGGATGACCAGTCTCCTCAGTGATACAACCACTTATGAAACATTGAGGAGGGACCCCACAAGTGGTTACAAAAGGAAAGTTGTTAGCTGTTTGCAACAACTAGAAATGGACCAAGCCATCAACCGATCTCTTTACTACAGATTGTACCCTGGGGAAGCCGTGCCTCTCATATACAGACTCCCCAAGATTCACAAAGAAGGAGCTCCTCTCAGACCTATTATCAGCAGTATAAACTCGGTCACATATAACATTGCCAAACACCTAGCCACCATCTTGGCTCCTCTGGTTGGGAATTCACCATATCATGTCAAAAATTCTCAAGATTTTGCTACTAAAGTTGCAGACCTCAAACTAGATTCAGATGAAACCATGGTTTCCTACAATGTCACTTCTCTATTCACCTGCATTCCCACCACAGAAGCAGTCGAATCTGTAAGAAAACGACTCCTTCAGGATAGCTCCTTACTGGATAGAACGAAACTCACCACGGATCAGATTTGCACCCTGCTTGACCTCTGCCTGACTACCACTTATTTCCAGTTTAATGAAAGTTTCTACAGACAGAAGCATGGATGCGCCATGGGATCACCGGTGTCCCCTATTGTGGCCAATTTATACATGGAGGAAGTGGAACATATAGCTTTGACCACTTTTTCAGGAGTTGCTCCCAGCCATTGGTTTAGATACGTGGATGATACCTGGGTTAAAATCAAAATCCATGAGGTGGAAGCTTTCTCAAAACACATCAATGCAGTGGATAGCAACATCAACTTCACTCGGGAGGATGTCAGTGGGAATAATCTAGCCTTCTTGGGTTGTGATGTACACATTCGACAAGACAGAAGCCTTAGTATCGAGGTCTACTGGAAACCCACACACACAGACCAGTACCTACTTTTCGACTCTCACCACCCACTGGAACATAAATTGGGGGTTTTTAGGACCATGCAACACAGGGCTCAGAACATTCCTACAATGTTAGAGGGAAAAGAGAAGGAGCAGAATCATATCAAGAAAGCACATCAGAATTGCAGTTATCCCAACTGGGCTTTCCTAAAGAGCATAAAAAGGAACATAACTGATAAGGATGATAACAGGAACAAATGCAAGAACATTGTCATTCCCTACATTTCTGGTCCATCTGAGAAACTCAGGAGGATCTTCTACAAACACAACATTCCGGTACATTTCAGACCCAGTAACACCCTGAAGCAGAAACTGGTCCACCCTAAGGACAGAATACCCAGACACAAACAGGACAACGTAGTGTATGCAATTCAGTGCAGTGAGGATTGCGTGGACTCCTATATTGGGGAAATGAAACAACCGCTATACAGGCGCTTGGCTCAACACAGGAGAGCCAGCTCCTCAGGCCAGGACTCGGCTGTCTACATTCATCTTAACAACAAAGGACACTCATTTCAGGATTGTAATGTATGCATTTTAGCCAGAGAGGATCGTTGGTATGAGCGAGGAGTTAAAGAAGCCATTTTTGTCAACCTGGAACGGCCATCACTGAACAGAGGTGGGGGTCTAAGACATCATTTATCAACCATCTACAATGCGGTCTTGGACACTCTTCCCAGACGGCTGGGTGTACGCCAGGACCCAGCTGTTTTCAGTGACTCACAGGAGGACAGAGAGAGTCAGATTTCCATTGATCACCCTAATGGGCAATACTTTGATCACCATAATGACTCGCTATTCACACCCAGCATCCAGTGACCCACACCAACATGATGCCTCAATGACACCTTAGATGAGCTGGTCATCAGAATTCTGATTCTGATCCAGGAGAGGATAAATATCTGATACTCCCTATTAGTCAGACAGAACTGAGGAAGCCTTTCGGACGAGAGGTGAAACATTTTCAAGAATCTTAAAGCAAGTCCAGTTGCCCTTTTCTACCACCCACAGTATTGGCGATGGTGACAGTGATGACGATGGTGATGATGATTGTGATGGTAATGACAGTATTGATGATGGTGACAGTGATGACAACAGTGATGATCATGATGGTAATGACAGTATTGGTGATGGTGACAGTGATGACAACAGTGATGATCGTGAATGTAATGACAGTATTGGTGATGGTGACAGTGATGACGATGGTGATGATGATTGTGATGGTAATGACAGTATTGGTGATGGTGACAGTGATGATGATGGTGATGATTGTGATGGTAATGACAGTATTGGTGATGGTGACAGTGATGACAGTGATGATTGTGATCGTAATGACAGTATTGGCGATGGTGACAGTGATGATGACAATGATTGTGATGGTAATGACAGTACTGGTGATGTTGACAGTGATGATGACGGTGATGAAGATTGTGATGGTAATGACGATGGTGATGTAATGACAGTGATGGTGGTGATGACAGCGATGATGATGATGATGATGATGATGATGATGATGATGATGATTGTGATAGTAATGACAGTACTGGTGATGGTGACAGTGATGATGACAATGATGATGATTGTGATGGTTATGACAGTATTGGTGATGGTGACAGTGATGACAATGATGATGATTGTGATGGTAATGACAGTATTGGTGATGATGATGGTGATGATGATTGTGATGGTAATGACAGTATTGGTGATTGTGACAGTGATGACGACAATGATGATGATTGTGATGGTAATGACAGTATTGGTGATGGTGACAGTGATGATGACGATGATTATTGTGATGGTAATGACAGTATTGGTGATGGTGACAGGGATGACGACAATGATGATGATTGTATTGGTAATGACAGTATTGGTGATGGTGACAGTGATGATGACAATGATGATGATTGTGATGGTAATGACAGTATTGGTGATGGTGATGGTGACAGTGATGACAGTGATGATGATTGTGATGGTAATGACAGTATTGGCGATGATGATGGTGATGATGATTGTGATGGTAATGACAGTATTGGTGATGATGATGGTGATGATGATTGTGATGGTAATGACAGTATTGGTGATTGTGACAGTGATGATGACAATGATGATTGTGATGGTAATGACAGTATTGTTGATTGTCACAGTGATGATAATGATGATGATTGTGATGGTAATGACAGTATTGGTGATGGTGACAGTGATGATGACAGTGATGATGATTGTGATGGTAATGACAGGATTGGCGATGGTGACAGTGATGATGACAATGATGATCATTGTGATGGTAATGACAGTATTGGCGATGGTGACAGTGATGATGACAATGATGATGATTGTTATGGTAATGACAGTATTGTAATAGTGACAGTGATGACAATGATGATGATTGTGATGGTAATGACAGTATTGGTGATGATGATGGTGATGATGATTGTGATGGTAATGACAGTATTGGTGATTGTGACAGTGATGACGACAATGATGATTGTGATGGTAATTACAGTATTGTTGATTGTCACAGTGATGATAATGATGATGATTGTGATGGTAATGACAGTATTGGTGATGGTGACAGTGACGATGACAATGATGATGATTGTGATGGTAATGACAGTATTGGTGATGGTGACAGTGATGATGACAGTGATGATGATTGTGATGGTAATGACAGGATTGGCGATGGTGACAGTGATGATGACAATGATGATCATTGTGATGGTAATGACAGTATTGGCGATGGTGACAGTGATGATGACAATGATGATGATTGTTATGGTAATGACAGTATTGTAATAGTGACAGTGATGACAATGATGATGATTGTGATGGTAATGACAGTATTGGTGATGATGATGGTGATGATGATTGTGATGGTAATGACAGTATTGGTGATTGTGACAGTGATGATGACAATGATGATGATTGTGATGGTAATGACAGTATTGTTGATTGTGATAGTGATGATAATGATGATGATTGTGATGGTAATGACAGTATTGGTGATGGTGACAGTGATGATGACAATGATGATGATTGTGATGGTAATGACAGTATTGGTGATGGTGACAGTGATGATGACAGTGATGATTGTGATGGTAATGACAGTATTGGTGATGGTGACAGTGATGGTAATGACAGTATTGGCAATGGTGACAGTGATGATGATGGTGATGATGATTGTGATGGTAATGACAGTATTGTGATAGTGACAGTGATGACAATGATGATGAATTTGATGGTAATGACAGTATTGGTGATGGTGACAGTGATGACAACAGTGATGAAGATTGTGATGGTAATGACAGCATTGATGGTGATGAAGGTGATGATGATTGTGATGTAATGACAGTATTGGTGATGGTGACAGTGATGATTCATCATGTCAGGTTCAGAGGGAGACTCCATCATACTCTTTGGGGAGCCTGTTTCTCTGTGTTCCGAGATGTGCTTGGCCTCTGACTCAACAACAGCTGAGCATTCTCTCCACTGAGAAGAACTGGCTGATCCCTTAGGATGTAGCTCATTTGAGGTGCTATCGCGGAGGGTTATCGGTTCCTCTGGTTTTGATGGAATAAGCTCCACCGAAAGCTCCGCTGCCTCTCTTTCAGATGCGTATCTCTCTTCCTTATCTTGATCACCAATTACAGAGGTTTCCATCTTATCATCCACACCAGCAGGAGCAGAGAGCATACCAACTAGAGTCTGGGTTGGTTGATTTGTCTCTCTGGCCTGTCCCTCCCTGGGAGGTACTGTCTCTGGCCAGGTCAAGACTATTGTTTCAATCAGGTCAATGTTCAACATCTCCCTACCTGGGTAATAATAATAGTCATCATCTTCTGAATCTGAGTTATTATCTGCTACCTGAGACTCATCTGTAACATTCATTCTGGACTGCCTCCTTGTCCTAGGTCTATTGATAGTTTGTCTTGGAACTTCTTCTGATTCAGCCACAGGTAGGAACCTGCATGGCAGCAAAAGGTCACGATGTAGGGTGCACAGTGGACCATCTTTACCCTCTGGTTTGACAGTATACATGGGTAAGTTGCCAGCATGTTTGACCACTATGTGAACATCTGAATCCCATTTGTTGGCCAGCTTATGCTTTCCTCGCAGCCGAACATTCCTTACAAGAATGCAGTCACCTGCTTCAAGAGTGGATTCAACAACTCTTCTGTCAAAGCGGAATTTATTGTGCTCAGTTATCTTCATAGCGGAGCTCCAGCAGAGCACCATACCTAAGAAAAAATGGTAAACCCATCGAGTCGATTTTTTGTGGTTTGTCCGTGTATGTGTACCACCAGTCATACAGTGGTCAGTGTTAGTAATTTCCAGTCATACACACCACCTTGTGGCCAGTGTTAGTAAATACCAGTCATACACACCGCCTAGTGGCCAGTGCTAGCCAGTAAAGAAATAAAGCAAAAGAGACTGGCTATGATATAAGAAGATTCTACAACCCAGAAACAGATGGGAGCTCTGCTTTTATGCAGTGCCTAAATCTATATATTAGTGTTCTCAGTGGCAATCCGGTAGCTCTCCTCTAGGCGGCCTTTCAAGTCATGCACATACTGGGAATGTGCCTTCGGTTGTCTGCTTGCAGGTAGACCAAATGCCAAATTAACTGGTAGATGAGGTTGTCTACCGAACATCAGTTCATAGGGACTGAACCCTGTCACATCACTCCGTGTGCAATTATAGGCGTGCACAAGAGGCTTAACAAACTCTTTCCAATGATACTTGTCCTTATTTTCCAAGGTGCCCAACATCTGGAGGAGGGTCTGATTGAATCATTCCACTGGATTCCCCCTGGGATGATATGGGGTGGTCCTGACCTTTTGAATACCAGCGAGGGAACATAGCTCTTTTATTGTGTGAGATTCAAAATTGGGGCCCTGATCACTCAGAAGTTTTTCTGGAAAGCCGTAGTGCACCAGAAAGTTCTCCCATAAACACTTGGCCACAGTCTGCGCCTTCTGGTTTCGAGTGGGCACAGCAACTGCATACTTAGTGAAATGGTCTGTCAGGACTAATATATCTTTCGTGTTGCTCCGGTCAAGCTCCAATGATAGAAAGTCCATGCAGACCAACTCCAATGGTCTGCTGGTCTTGATATTTCACAAGGGAACCACTCTCTCAGTTGGGGCCTTCTGTTACACACAATGTTCACACGATTTAATCTTCTGCTGTACACATGTGGACATTATAGGCCAATAAAACCTTGATCTCACTAGGTCGAGGGTCCGCTCTGTGCCCAGGTGACCCAAATTGTCATGTAGGCTTCTCAATGCTGTGGCTGTCAGTTCACTTGGTAGCACTAGCTGATGTGTGACTTGCCCATGTCCTTGTCATGTTCTGTATAACACGCCACTCCTCATCTCTAACCGCTTCCATTCTTGGAGCCATAAAGCAAGATCTGGGAGCTTTTGTCTCAAGGAGGAAGAAGGCATGTCTCCAGACTCCTTGTGCTCCATGACCACCTTGAGATCTGGGTCAGCCCTTTGCTTTTCTCTCATCTCCTCTTCAGTCCATTGACCGATTACAGGGAGTCCATGGTCATCTTCCTGCTGGAAGCCACTGGGCAGAGCATTAGAATGAATAGCAAGAGACTTCACAAGTGTGACAGATGGAATACAGAATGTGGAACCTTCAAGTGACCAATCAACATCATGCCTCTCACAGATGGCCTTCACAGCATCAGGGAGAACAACATCTTGGGTCTCCTGATCCTTGAGGTAATGTAGAGTGAAGTGTTCAATTCTTACATGCTCTTTTCTCGACACAGCATCATCCCGGAGCTCCCCATGGGGTCGATGGGAAAGTCCATCCGCATCTTGGTTCTGAGTTCCTGCTCTATACTGGAGCTTAAAGTTGTATGTCGATAGAGCTGACAACCACCTATAACTCATGGCATCCAACTTAGCAGACGTCAAGATATAAGTTAAGGGATTACTATCAGTGATGACCGTGAAGTCAGCGCCATACAAATAATCACTAAACTTAGCAGTGACGGCCCACTTTAGAGCGAGAAACTCCAACTTATGAGCGCAGTATTTAGCCTCACTCTTGGTCAGTCCTCTGCTTGCAAAAGCAATAGCCCTCATCTGCCCATCTTGTTCTTGATACAATGCTGCACCAAGCCCTGTCATGCTAGCATCAGTGTGAAGGATGTAGGGGAGTTTGGGGTTAGCAAATCCCAAGACAGGTGCTGTGGTGAGCTTGTTAATGATTTCCTCAAATGCTTTTTGACATTCTGGAGTCCACCTTTGTCCAAAAGACTCCTTTGGATGGAAATACTGGTTAGGTTTTCCTTTCCCTTTGCTGCACTTCCTGAGAGGTGGGTATCCTGCCGTGAGGTCATTGAGAGTTTTGGTGATCCTCGAATAGTCTTTCACAAACTGTCTATAAGACCCAGAAAAGCCAAGGAAAGAGCGCAGTTCTTTAAGGTTCCTAGGTACTGGCCACATTTTTAAGGCCTCAATCTTCTGTGGATCTGTCTCCACCCCATACTGGGAAACAACATGACTGAGATATCTGACTGAGGTCTGGAAAAACTTACATTTTTCTGATGACAATTTCAACCCATACTCTTTCAGTCTCTTGAGGACCTACAGTAATCTTGACTCATGTTGCTCCAAGGTATTCGAGAAGATTATGAGATTGTCAATGAAGACCAACGCTTTGTTGCAGTTGAGATCACCCATGCATCACTCCATTAGCCTCTGGAACGTACCTGGCACGTTGGTAACTCCCTGTGGCATCCTGTTAAATTCCCAGAAGCCAAGGGGGCAGACAAACATGGTCTTCTGCTTATCAGTTTCTTCCATCTCCACTTGGTAATAGCCTGATTTTAAATCAAGAACTGATAACCATTTCGAACCAGTCAGTAGGGAAAATACCTCCTCTAAGTTTGGCAGAACGTAGGCATCTCTAATGGTCTGTGAGTTGAGTTTTCTGAAGTCAATACACAGCCACACAGAGACATTTTTCTTCCAAACAACGACTATGGGGGATGCAAAGGGGGACTCAGATTCACGTATGATGCCAAATTCCAGCAGCTCTTGAAGATGTTTCTTAACGGTGTCTACATCTTGTGGATGGATGGGCCTAGCTCGCTGCTTGATTGGGGTGTTGTCACTTAACTTAATACGGTGCTTCACTTTGTCATTATGACCGAAGTCCATGTCATGCTGAGAAAAGACCTCAGGCATGCTATTGAGCAGTCTTCTGATCCGCTCTTTCCACTCTGGTGGTAGAGGGGAATCGCCAAAATCAAACTCCATCATGTTCGTTTCAGGAGAGGTCAAGTTGGTAGAAAGTTCTTTTCTCATCACCTGTTGAACAGCATGGATCTCAGCCAACACTGTCCTTGGAGGAATAGTAATGTCATGTTGCACCTCATTCTTCAGCAGGATTGACATGGAGCAGGAATGTTTGGGAGGTAGGGTGCTCAATGAGCTAACAACTAACAATCCACCAGGAAGGGATGACCGAGATGCTGCCTCTACAATGACCAATCTCTCTCCCTGAGCACCACTCACATGGGCTTGCTCCTCCAAAAGAACTGTGCTGCCAGCTGGCACTACTTCAGGAACATTGTTATGCATCCTCACCCATCCAAGGGCTCCAGCACTTATCTGCCGTTGCCATGCTTCAAGGATTTTCAAAATTACTTTATAACCAGGAAGAAATGACTGAGGATGACAATCATGCTTCTCAACATAGTGGGAATAGAGGACATCTAGTGAGTAGGTGCCAATGAGGATCTGAGGTATACTACCCACATCAGGAATGACCAACACCAAGGTAGGAACCTCAATCTCTTCCCAAGAACTCTTCTGGAAACAGGAGGTTCAGTTCCATGTATCCAAGGTAAGGGACAGCTTCTCCATTGGCTCCTTCTATCTGCAGCTCTACATCTAAAAGATCATCCAAGGATTTCAAACAGTGATGAGACAGGTGACTCTTGAAGAATGTAAGTGGGATAGTGGTCACCTGAGACCCAGACTGCATCGGGGACAGAGATTCATTGGCTCGCATGACATGCTCAATGACCACATGCTGCACAGCAGGGGGGATAACATCGTTCACAGTAAGGACTGAGGGTGTCGCTGCAGCTGCACCATCATCACTACTGACTCAATTCGACAGAAAGCCTTGGTTATGAGTGTTCAAGTTAGCAGATATGCTACTTGCTGGTGCGGCTGCCAACACAGCAGGCTGTGATTGACCCTTCATTCTGGTAAGGGAGGGCATTACCTGTGGACTCCTAGTAGTGGCCGGTTTCCTTAGCAAGGTAGGTGCTGATGCTGCTTTGGTGTCCCCCCTTAATCCAAGCTGACCACGTTGGAATAAAGGAGATGGCGGAAATACAGCTGGTAAGGTCTTGACTATCTCAGGTGAAACTAAGCCAAGCAGAAGAGAGGGGTGTGGCTTTACTGATAATGGCACTTCGACATTCTCGGCCTCCCCATCAGAAGCTGATGCATCAGGATGCTCTGGTGGGTCATGACTTGATAAGTTGATTCAGAGACCTCAACTGGTGTGGTAGTGTCAGCAGGGAGGTTCACACCTTCCTGAAGCACCTTTTGAAATGACTTCCCACTCTTATTAGCAATGGCTTGCAGTTCCTCAAGATACCCATTGGTGGTGCTACTACTGGCAGTGCTAGGAGCGCACATAGGAGGTGACATCTGCATCAGCTGAACTCTGTAACTCTATTGGCAATGTGGGTCCTAATGTGTGCATTGCAGAGCTATTGGCAAATTCCACAATGGAGCAGAGATGAAAGTCTGATTGTGGATCATCAATAGCTAGTACTCTATTAATGGAGCCATAGCTTTTTAGGTGCTCCTCAAGCTCCTCATCAATTTCAGTTTGAGTTAACCCATTGATGAGAACTGAATTATGAACATTTACCTCTTCATTTTTCACTATATCCATTGTTCTATATTTTTGTTTCCTTTTTTCTCCCCATTTTACTCCTGCTACTCAATGATACTCAACTTTCTCCTGGCTGGTTCGCCAAGTTCTGTAACCTACTTCAGCTCACACTATTAAGAGTAACCGTTGGAGGTTACAGATGCCTATACCACTATATGTTTACCTTTTGGACAAGCACATCAAAAGATTAGGCTCGCTACTGGAGAAAGGGGTATCAGAAATTGCATTGAGTAGAAGAGCAAAAACGCACACAACTCATAGGTAATTTTTATGTGTATTGTATTAATGCATAAACAAACAACAAAATAATAATAATAAAATTAGAATGTCCTTCAGTGCATGAAATGTCACAATATCAATCCAGAAATGAAAAATATAGATCAACCGGGTGGATAACAAAATCACAATTCTTATCTCTAATTTGGTTGGCTCACCACAACTGCTGGAAGCTACCTCCACCTCTACAGTAAGGAAGTGGTCACAGCAGAAGAGTCCATGCGCCGCTCCCGGGTTTCACAGAGGAAGGAAAACCATAAAAAAGAAGAGACACACAAAAAAACCCCAGCCTGTGTAGGCCAAACCAAGATTACAATAATGTTCTTGATAACAACTACATATACATGCATATCCATATGAATTACAATCACTACACTAATTAAAATATGGCTAAACATCAACTTTGTCTCATGTCTTTCTTCATCTCCACTCACTCGGAACCATATGAGGTGAGAGCCATGTAACAATATAAATGAGCTATATATTTTCTTAGCATGAACATTTCTCCATTGAACATTTCTCCATTTCTCCATACAACATATGAAATTAACAACTTGTTCATCCGTACTAACTTAACTGGCATTTACACATTCAAAATGTCATTTATGAGCTAATATCAATGGTCACTCACCAGAGATCAAAATCCTGTACACACATACAGTGGCACTATGATAACAGCTCACGCCAATCCAGCTTCCAACCACTTCCAAAAACACAGGGGACATGGGAGTTCAGCACCATGCAATTTCATAAATGGAACTTTCCATCGTTTGTATGCTAACAGTTTAAACTAGCAGCATAGCCAGCAATTTCCTTACATTTCTTCTAGTGTAGGGTGACCAGACGTCCCGGTTTTACCGGGACAGTCCCGATTTGGGGTTGTGTGTCCCGAGTCCCGACAAAAGTCTGTCGGGACACGGATATGTCCCAGTTTTCGCCACTCGCGACGTCAGGGGCGCTGCTGGGGGGGGGGGGAGTTAGGACGATTCTAAGGGCCTGGCACTGACAGGGGGGCCTGTGAGGGATATTAATATTATTTTAACAGTATTGCCTTGTGTAAGTTTTTGAAATAAAATATTTCATTTCATCTGTTAAAATATGCAAATTATACATGGTTATGATTTGCTATAACATTTTTCTTGAATTATTTATGATATTGTCATTTCACCCCTCCACCCTTTTTACTAATGGTACAGTCTGATTCTGGGAGCGGGACACGTGAAATGTGTAGCTCCGTGTATGCACAGCGCTGTTATATTAGCGCAGCTTAGAGCAGCTGTCAGTTTTTCTATATGCGCAACAGAGGTGAACATTCTAGAAGTTGCTAAGCAGGAGCAGGTGTGATGAATTATGAAGTCCGGATATCACACTGTGTGTGAAAAAAAATCACCTTTTTCATAGGTATCTTTATTGTATAATTAAGTCTAGATGTTTTGCCATTGTTCATGTGTGGATTTGTTGATATTGTTAAGTATTTAACTTTAATATTTTGCACATTAGCTGTGGTCATAGATATCATTGCTATTGTTCATGTGTGAATTTATTGATACTGTTGCTAAGTATTTAATTTGAATATTTGAACATTTGCTGTGTTTTCTAATAAATGTGTGATGCCTAAAAGAAACCAAAAACATTTAGTGGATTTCTTGCAGTGCAGTATGTAATTGTATCAAAAAACTAGTGTAGTTATTCATCAAGGCATACATTTGATCACATACAATAAGTCAATAAATGGAGGAAACAAAGGAATAGATTTTGTAATCCTGATTATTGACGATGTTTGCTGGAGGGCTCTGGAGTATCCATAATGTGCATACAGAATGTTATAAATCCATACTGATACAGTGATGCATGCAATTTCTCTCAACACAAACATTTGGATTGAATGAACTCCATAAGCTACTGAGTGGCCTAATAATAGTTGCTAATAAAAGAAATATATATCTTCCATAATATATATCATGGAATTTTCATTTTAAGGCAACAGTCTATTCAGTCTAATTCTGACAGTTCTGCATTTAAAATGTTCATATACCAAATAATTGTATCACCTAAACTTGCTAGGTAGCTGATCACATGAATAGTAAAGTAGAAGTGCAGCAAAAAACAGACTTCAAATTCAGTTGCTTGAGCTTGAAAATTTTACCGGGGGGGCCCTAAATTGTAATCTTTCATAGGGCCCTGCATTTACTATTTTGATGAATTGACAGGAATCACAAACTTTCCTGGTTACTGCCCCCTGGCCCTGTGGCATGGGTGTTTATTTAGCCACATTATTCCAGACAACAGAACGTGTTGCCATGCAACAATAAAATAAACATTAACTGGCGCAAATGTTCTTTGTCTAGCAGCTAGCAGCAGTAATGCCGCAGCAATTATGCCGAAAAGAAAATGTACCTTTTCCAAAGATTTACAGGGCACCTACCCCTTCCTCCGAGAGGTGCAGAACAATGCGCATGAAGCCTACTGCACACACTGTAAGTGTTCCTTCTCCGTAGCCCACGGTGGTAACGCCGATATACAGGATCACATTAAAACTGGAAAAGATTTACTCTTCTTGTAAATATACATAGGCTAAAGCATTTTGTTTAGGGTGGGTGGATTGACAGTCGCCTTAGCTTTGTTCCTGTGCTTTGTTCTTGTACTGAGTTGGGTAGCCTATGTTGCAAATGCTGTGCGTTCCTGTGGGGGCTTTCCTCGGGCTGTCGCCCCTCTCCTCCTTTACTGCTGTTTTGTTTGAGTGTATATTCTCAAATCACTTGTCTCTTTTTTGTTTCTGTTTACCATTCTGACAGTTTGGCCATATTGCTGTGTTGAACAGCTTGTTGCACCTTCCATTAAAGTGTTCACTTTTGTACACATCTTCTTGCTTTATTCATTCGGTTGTGGGGAATGGTTAGTAAGGTTGATTCTGACCTAGGCTATGTTGAGGTCACATATCTACTTTTTAAGTTCATGCTATAGTGCATACAATTTTAGAGATACAGCCTACATGTGCATATGCATTCTTCTTGGTGTTCTCACAAACAGGTGGAATAAATCAGTTTAAATTTGGCCTATGGACATAGCCTGGCCTATTCTCAGCCATTACAAAATCTGTTGTCTGACCATAATTTAACTGATCTGTATACCACTATGCTACTAGATAACAAAATGCCTGTTTGTTTTATTTCATGTGAGATTTGATAAATGTGAGCTTCAACAAAATGATAAGAGCACCTCTCTGAGTGTCATGTTTACGTAAAAAAAAAAGGTGTGCGTGCACGAGCATGGTCACGCGCAAAAGTGTCCCGGTTTCAGACTAGGGAAATCTGGTCACCCTATTCTAGTGTCCATAGCAAAAAACACAAAATCCTCGCTCAGCCAGCGGCCAAAACAACTTTTATGCTGTTGACTCTTACAATGACAGTGAGAGGAAGGTAAAATGTCGAAGTTTCAAGTGCTCAGTGAGCAGAATTTGCCGCGAATGTTGGCAAGCAGCCGCCTCCAGAGAGGAAAACTAACAGTGTACAGGTCACCGGCGGCTTCTGATTGGCTCAGCTTGCGCATGTGAACTCCACATCACCCATGTCCTTGCGCATGTGAACCCCACGTCACCCATGTCTTTACGCATGTGAACTCCACATGTCACCCATGTCTTTATCCCATGAAACAAGAGAACATTCGTCCCTTTTGAGATAAAATGAAGTGCATATGAATAAACCAGTGTGTGGTTTATTTCTTTTTGGATTTATAGCTATATTTAATATATTTTTGTCATAAATCCTATTTATCCATGTGTCACGAACTGTATGCATTTATTTATTTATTTATTTTGCAAATAATCTATGGCCAACTAAACTAATGACTAGGACGCAGTGACCAGGGCTACATTTACACCAGGGATCAGCTGATCGAACTGAAGCTGGCTGCTCTGGAGACAAGACTGGAAGAGATCCCTGTGGAAATTTGGTGGAAAACACATAGAGGATGCAGAGGAAATAAGAAGCTATAGAGGAAGAGGGTGGCTTTGAGACAACGGAAGCTTATTGAAAAATCTTTTAAGCTGTGTCTCCCCTCTATCATCATGGGGAACATGAGGTCCCTCGGGAATAAAATGGACGAGCTGATGGCTTTGGCCCAAAGTCAGACAGAGTATCGGGAGTGTAGTTTAATGTGCTTCGTGGAGACATGGCTGCAACGGGATGTTCCCGATGAAAATGCTACAATCAAGGGCTTCCACACGGTGCGTGTGGACAGAGACTGTGCCAGGAGCAGTAAGCGCAAAGGAGGAGGGCTAGCTGTTCTTATGAACAACCGGTGGTGTAACCCAGCTCACATCACCATGAAGGAACGCATCTGCAGCCTGGATGTTGAACTGTGTGCTGTCTGACTTCATCCATATTATCTGCCCAGGGAGTTTTCTAATGTTATCATGGTGGCTGTTTATGTTCCCCCCCTCTGCAAACCCGAACACTGCTTGTGACACTATTCACTTTGCAATAGCCCAGCTACAGACAACACCGGAGTGCATTCATTGCTATCTCAGGTGACTTTAATCATGTTAATTTGGACAAAACACTTTCCACTTTCACCCAATTTGTGAACTGTCCTACCAGAGAGGGAAGAACAATAGACCTGCTGTATACTAATGTTAAAGAGGCTTATGCCGCTTTTCCACTACAAACGCGGCTGAGTCATGCCGTGCTGAGTCGGGCTGAGTCGAGCTGAGCGGGGCTGTTGGAGTTGCATTTCGACTACAACCGCGCTGAACCGTGCTGGCTGGAAGTGGGTAGACACATTGGGTGGAGTTAGCGAAAGTGGGTGGACGTCAGGTGATGTTGTTAAGCAGTGCAAACAGTGACATCAGTGAGCTTTTAAGCGGTAGTCTCACGACCCGAATAGTAAACAATAAACATGGAGGACATGGAGTCGTTAGTGTTGCTGGTCTTGGTTCTGTGGCTTGTTGTCACCGACAACGTGAACAGATACTGGCAAGAGCGTATAGATGAGGCAAGGCGTATAAGGCTTCAGAAATTCTCGTAATTCGTAATTCTTCTCCTTCCGGGTTTGCGGTGTTTACAGATCCCAGCGTGCTCGCGGGGCATGTGTGGGCATGTGAGGACACTCCTCCTCACCAATCAGTGCACAGGGGAGTGTCTGCTCACGCTCCCAGCCTCACTCAGCTCGATTTGGCTCGCTTCAGCCCCACTCCAAAACGGTGTGAGTTTTAGGGGCTAAGCAGGGCTGAAGCGAGCTGAGTCGTGCTCTTTTTTGGTAGTCGAAATGCGAGCCGTGTCGGGCTGAAGTGAGCTGAAGTGAGCTGAAGTGAGCTGAAAAAGGGTAGTGGAAAAGGGCCATTACAGCTCTTCCCCCCTCCCCCCACTGGGCAGGTCAGACCACAACCTGATTTACTTCTCCCCCTGCTTTGTGCCTCTGGTGAAGAGACTGCCCACCACATCATAGATAGTGAGGAGATGGACAGACGAGGCTAATGAGACACTGCAGGGATGCTTCAAGGTAGAGCCCTGCACTCCCGCGGGAGTCCCGCAGGACTCGCGGGACCCGCCGCAAAGCAGTGCGGCACGGGACAAATTTTGAAAGCTCATTGCGGGCGCGGGCGGGACCGGAAGTGCACATATGCGTGCGCAGGTGGGAGCAGGATTGCACATATGCGGCGCGGGTGGGAGCGGCGATAAGCTGCAGTCCTGCTAACTAAAAACGTGCTTGAAATAAAATTTATAAATTATTAATTTATGTCTATCATATATAATTTGTGCTGGATATTTTATTTGGCATTAATAAAAACATTTTAAGATGCCTAAATTTGCAGAGAAAGTCAGATTGCCAGATTGAGTGAGAAATGGCATCTTAAAATTACCATTGATCATCCTAAGGAGAAAGTCTTTGATCACTCTAATGACTCGCAGTTCACACCCAGCTAGCAAGAGAACCATGAATGAATTGATTTACTTGTTGCGTTAGTCTACAACTTTTATCAGAGAGACAGGTTACACAGTGACGGTAGGCTTGACTCAATGCTATCCCAGAAATCCTTCCTGTAATATGCAAATTTGGCTGTCCAATCAGAGGCGGCCAAATTTGCATATTACAGGAAGGATTTCTGGGATAGCATTGAGTCAAGCCTACCGTCACTGTGTAACCTGTCTCTCTGATTAAAGTTGTAGACTAACGCAAGCAGTAAATCAATTCACTTATTTTACTAGCTCTGCTTTGCAATAAAAAAAAAAAAAAAACGTTGGTACAAAGCAAGCCCATTCACTTTTTTATGCTGATCAGAGAATTACAATGGTTTTTCATGTGATAAAAATGTGTGATTTGCAATTAAATATTTGAATCGTTTGACAGCACTAATTATTATTATTAGAGATACTACATGCTGAATTCAGAAACAAGGTAAACAATAACAAACGTGAGCTGTAGATATTTATGCTCAAATCCACTCAAAGTAGGGGGCGGGGCACCATCATGCTGTGTCAAGACAAGAACTTTCCTGAGAAATAACGCGAACGTCTGCATCATGCGGGATTTGCGGGCGGGAGCGGGACAAAATATGGCAGGCACGGGCGGGAGCGGGACTGAAAATCATAATATTTTTGTGGGCGCGCGCGGGAGCGGGACTGAAAATCATAAATCTTTGCGGGCGCGGGCGGGAGTGGGACTGCACAATGCAGGCGGGAGCGGGACTGAAAAATCCGACCCACGCAGACCTCTACTTCGACGTGACAGACTGGCAGACACTGTGTGAGCCCCACGGAGATGACATTGATGGGCTCACAGAGTGCAACATGGGATACATGAACTTCTGTGTGGACACCATTGTCCCAGCTAGGACTGTCAGCTGTTACCCCAACAACAAGCCGTGGTTAACGAAGTGCATCAAAGCCCTCTTAAATGAGAAGAAGAGGGCTTTCAGAGCCGGCAACAAGGAGAAGGTGCGAGGTGTACAGCATGAACTGAGAGCAATGATCAGGGAGGCCAAGGAAAAATACAGGAGGAAATTGGAGTAGAAACTCCAACAGAACAACATGAGAGAGGTGTGGAGTGGAATGAATACCATCACTGGTTACAAGCCAACCAACAGTGAAGGAGTGGATGGCAATGTGGAAAGGGTGAATGAGCTGAATCTCTACTTTAACAGATTCAATGGTGTGACCCCAACCTACCACCACCACTCTCCTGTGGGATGGCTTCAACCACACACTTTACATTCTCTCCCCTCCCCTGCCTCTTCTTGCCCAACCTCATCCCCATTTCATGACCTCGCTTGCACCTCCTCAACAGACCCCCTAGCTGAGCACCCCCCGCCAAGAAACACCTTCATCCCTCCCCCACCCATCACCCCCACACCGATCATCAGCGAGGAGCAAGTGAGAAGACAGCTGAAGAGACTCCATGCAGGAAAATCAGCAGGCCCAGATGGTGTTAGCTCCAGGGCCCTGAAGACCTGTGCCCTCCAGCTAAGTGGAGTACTTCAGCATGTCTTCAACATGAGCCTGGGTCTTCAGAGGTTCCCCGTGCTGTGGAAGATGTCATGCCTCGTCCCTGTACCTAAGAAGCCGCATCCCAGTGACCTCAAAGACTACAGGCCCGTGGCATTGACGTCACACATTATGAGGACCCTTGAGATACTCATCCTGGAGCAGATCCGGCCGATGGTCCAACCACTTCTTGACCCCCTTCAGTTCGCCTACCAGCCCCATCTTGGAGTAGAGGACGCAATCATCTACCTGCTCAACAAAGACTATGGCCACCTGGACAAGCCAGCCGGCACTGTGAGGATCATGTTTTTTTATTTCTCCAGTGCTTTTGACACCATCTGGCCAGCTCTGCTGGGTGAGAAGTTGATAGCGATGCAGGTGGATGCCCCACTGGTGTCCTGGATTGTAGATTAATTGACTGGCAGACCACAGTATGTGTGCTTGCAGTGCTGTGTGTCGGACAGAGTGATCAGCAACACCGGGGCTCTGCAAGGGACTGTCCTTACTCCTTTCCTTTTCACTCTCTACACCACTGATTTCAACTACTGAAAGAAGAAAGAAAGAAAGAAAGAAAGAAAGCACAACTTTATTCATCACACACTTGTGAAATTTCCTCTCTGCATTTAACCCATCTGAAGCAGTGAACACACACATGCACACACACGTGAGCAATGAGCACACACACACATACCCAGAGAAGTGGGTAGCCATGCTAACAGCGTCCGGGGAGCAGTTGGGAGTTCAGTGCCTCGCTCAAGGGCACCTCAGCCCAAGGCCGTCCCATAATAACCTGCATATCTTTGGACCCGCATATCTTTGGACTGTGGGGGAAACCGGAGCACCCAGAGGAAACCCACACAGACACGGGGAGAACATGCAAACTCCACACAGAAAGGCCCTCTCCGGCCGCTGGGTTTGAACCCCAAACCTTCTTGCTGTGAGGCGACCGTGCTAACCACTACACCACTGTGCTGCCCTGCACAGAGACCTGCCACCTCCAGAAATTTTCTGATGACTCTGCAGTGGTTGGACGTATTACCGGTGGTGATGAGAGTGAGTACAGGATGGTGGTGGACAACTTTGTCATGTGGAGCAGGAAGAACCACCTACAGCTCAACGTGACGAAGACGAAAGAACTGGTGATCGATCTGAAGAGAATCAGGGCTCCGTTGAACCCTGTTAACATCCAAGGGAAGTGGTGTAGGAATATAAGTACCTGGGGGTGTACTTGGACAATAAACTGGACTGGTCCAAAAACGTGGACACTGTATACAAAAAGGGCCACAGCCGTCTCTATTTTCTGAGACGGCTGAGGTCCTTCAACATCTGCCGAATGATGTTGCGGATGTTCTATGAGTCTGTGGTGGCCAGTGCCATCCTGTACACTGTCATCTGGTGGGGCAGTGGTTTGAAGGTGAAGGACACTAACAGACTCAATAAGATCATCAGGAAGGCTGGCCGTGTTGTAGGCATGGAACTGGACTCTCTGACAGTGGTGTTGGAGAAAAGGACTGTGACAGCGGGGGTGTGGTCAAGCATCGGTCTGTAACCGGAGGGCGGAGTCAGGGAAGGTAAGTGGCAGAATCACTGCACCTGATGTCTGTTAATCTGTGTTTGTGTGTCTTCCCCAGTGACCGCACCCTATAGAAGGAGAGAGAGAGAGCAGAGGAAGGGAGCTCTCTCTCCAACCAGGCGACTTGTGTGTGTGTGTGGCTGGGAGAATAACTTTACACTGAAAAGTGGAAAACAAAGAGTTTTTTGGAACTCAGTTCTGGCCTGCCATACTTCTGTGCTCCACCCACCCGCTCTCATACTACAGTGGTGCCGAAACCCGGGACTTGGAGCACAGAGGAGCACAGCCCCATGGAGTCCTCCCCCTTCGTGGACCTGATCCACGCCCTCGCCACGGCCCAACAGAGCCAGCACCAGGCGCTGATCGCCCTCCGAAAGGAGCAAGAGCAAAGGTTCGAGGCCCTGGTGCTGGCGCAACAAGAAGATCATCAGGCATTCCGGCACCTCCTTGCGTAGGCAGGGTCCACCACCTCCACCGCCGCGGGCCCTCCCCACCTCACCCTAACGAAGATGGCCCCGCATGACGACCCCGAGGCCTTCCTAGCGCTCTTTGAGTAAGCAGCAGAGGCCTGGGGCTGGCCAGTGGAACAGCCCGCGGCGTGCCTCCTCCCCCTGCTAATGGGCGAGGCGCAGCTGGCCGCGCTACAGCTCCCCGCCGACAGCCGGCTGGTCTACGCAGACCTTCACCGGGCCGTCCTCCAGCATGTGGGGTGCACCCCTGAACAACAACGCCAGCGCTTCCACACTCTATGCCTAGAGGAGGTCGGCCGGGCAGCCGGGCGATGAACTGCTCCAGTACCACCAGATCAACGATTCCCTCGGCGTCATGGTTGTCAGCCCTCAGCCACCGCTGGCAGGCGTCCCGGAGTTGCTGGCCAAACACGACACCGAGGGAATCATCGATCTGGTGGTACTGGAGCAGTTCATCGCCCGGCTGCCCAAGGGGACCATGGAGTGGGTCCAGTGCCATCGCCCGGCATCGCTGGATCAGGCCATCGAGCTGGTGGAGGACCATTTGCTGGCTGTTCCAACGGCAGGACAGCATGTTTCCTCGTCTCCTCTCTCTCTCCCCCCTCCCCTTCTGTTCCTCGTCCTCGCCCCGTTCCCCCACCGCAAAGGTGGGGGCCAGCTCCACCCCAGCCGGCCCGCCGCACCCATGGTGCTCTATCGGTTCCTGATTCTGTGTCTGTCTCTCCCCCCCCCCCTCAGGTGAGTGAGCCCAAGAGCCCTGGTGCAGAGAGAGAGCCCGGGCTGGTTTGCTGGCACTGCAGGGAGCCGGGGCACCTCCAGCATCAGTGCTTGGCAATAGAGGTGGGCGCGGTGGTCCGGATCCCCAACGCGCCAGGAACCGCCCTCGATTGGGCCGGAGCGTATCACATACTGGTGAGTGTCCAAGGGGATACATATCAGGCTTTGGTGGACTCCGGCTGTAATCAGACCTCAATCCACCAAAGCCTAGTGCAAGACGAGGCATTGGGGGGAGCACAATTGGTGAAGGTGTTGTGTGTGCACGGGGATGTTCACAACTACCCTTTAGTGTCGGTTCACATTCTATTTTGAGGGGAGTAATCTAGTGTAAAGGTGATGGTTAATCCTCGCCTTACCCACTCAATAATGTTGGGGACTGATTGGCAGGGATTTCGGGAATTAATGACTCATTTAGTGAAGAGTGGGTTCTGCCGTAGTTCAGCAGGGGGAGGTCCTGGTGTGTCATTGGCGGGAGCAGCTGTCACAGAGCTGTCTACGTCATCTCCGCATCAGAGTGAGGAGCCCCTGGCTCCTCCTCCCTCTCTCGGGGAATCCCTCACGGACTTCCCGTTAGAACAGTCGCAAGACGAGTCTCTGCGGCATGCGTTTGACCAAGTGAGAGTAATCGATGGTCAAACGCTCCAGCCAAACGCCACCCCATCCTTTCCCTATTTCTCCATTATGAAGGATAGGTTATACCGAGTGACGCAGGACACTCAGACTAAGGAGCTGATTATGCAACTTTTGATCCCAAAGAGCCGTCGGGAATAGGTATTCCAGGTGGCTCACTTTAATCCCGTGGCTGGACACTTAGGGCAGGATAAGACACTAGCCCGAATAATGGCCCGGTTCTTTTGGCCAGGGATTCGCGGCAATGTCCGTAGGTGGTGTATGGCATGCCGTGAATGCCTGTTAGTAAATCCAGCAGCCATTGCAAAAGCACCTTTGCGCCCTCTGCCATTAATCAAGACCCCATTCGAAAGAATTGGGATGGATTTCGTCAGGCCATTAGATCGGTCAACATGAGAGTATCACTTTATTTTAGTTCTGGTGGACTATGTAACGTGATACCCGGAAGCAGTGCCTCTTCGCAATATCTCAGCACGTAGCATTGCGGAAGCACTCTTCCACGTCATCTCCCGAGTTGGAATCCCCAAAGAGATTCTGACTGATCAAGGAACTTCGTTTATGTCACGCACACTGCGCGAACTGTATGGGTTACTGGGAATTAAGCCGATCTGCACCAGCATTTATCACCCACAAACGGACGGTTTAGTCGAATGGTTCAATCGCACCCTCAAGAACATAATTAAAAAGTTTGTATGCGAGGACGCACATAATTGGGATAAATGGCTCGAACCCCTGTTATTCGCAGTGCGAGAGGTCCCACAAGCCTCCATGGGGTTCTCCCCGTTTGAATTATTATATGGGCATAAGCCGCGCGGCATCCTAGATGTACTGCGGGAAAATTGGGAGGCGGGACCTCCATCGAGCAAAAATGAAATCCAATACGTTATCAATCTGCACACAAAACTCCACACACTCACACACCTAACCCAGGAGAATTTGCAGCAGGCCCAAGAATGTCAAATTCGGCTGTACGACAGGGGTACGCGCCTTAGGGAGCTCGCACCAGGAGCTAAAGTACTCATACTGTTGCCTACGTCGAACTCCAAATTGATCGCCAGTGGCAAGGACCCTTTGAGGTCACACGGCGAGTCGGGGACATTGACTATGAGGTGAGGCAGACGGACAGGGGTGGGGCGCTACAGATTTACCACCTCAATCTGCTCAAACTCTGGAATGAGGAGGTCCCCGTGGTGTTGGTGTCATTGATTCCAGAGAAGGCGGAGCTGGGGCCAGAGGTTCAAAAGGGAACATTGACATCGCGTACCTCTCTGGTCACCTGTGGAGACCACCTCTCCCCGACCCAACTCACAGAGGTTGCCCAGTTGCAGACCGAATTTTCGGATATGTTCTCGCCCCTGCCCAGCCGCACCTGCCTCATAGAACATCACATTGAGATGCCCCCAGGGGTGGTAGTGCGCAGCCGTCCTTACAGGCTGCCCGAACACAAGAAAAAGGTGGTTAGGGAAGAACTCAAGGCCATGCTTGAAATGGGCATCGTCGAGGAGTCCCACAGTGACTGGAGCAGCCCGGTGGTCTTGGTTCCCAAGGCCGATGGGTCAGTCCGGTTCTGTGTGGACTATAGAAAAGTCAACGCGGTGTCTAAATTCGATACGTACTCAATGCCTCGTATTGATGAGTTACTGGATCGACGAGGAATGGCTCACTTTTATTTGACACTGGATTTGACAAAGGGTTATTGGCAGATCCCCTTGACTCCACTATCCCCAGAAAAAAATGGCCTTTTCCACACCGTTTGGCTTACACCAATTTGTCACACTTCCTTTTGGGTTGTTTGGGGTGCCCATTACATTCCAGCGGCTTATGGACAGGGTCCTCCGCCCCCAAGCCACCTATGTGGCCACGTACTTAGACAACATCACAATCTATAGTAACGTCTGGCCGCAGCACCTGCAACACCCGAGGGCCATCCTTGGGTCGCTGAGGCGAGCGGGTCTCACAGCCAACCCAAAGAAGTGTGCGATTGGGCGGGTGGAAGTATGGTATCTGGGCTTCCACTTGGGCAATGGGAAGGTGCGTCCCCAAATTAATAAGACAGCAGTGATTACCGCCTGCCCGAGGCCCAAGACCAAAAAGGGGGTGAGACAGTTCCTGGGGCTGGCTGGCTACTATCGTAGCATCACCAGCCCACTGACTGATCTCACTGAAAAGGGAGCACCAGATCCAGTCCAGTGGACGGAGCAATGCCAGTGGGCTTTGTCTGAGGTGAAGACTGCACTGTGCGGGGGGCCACTGTTACACTCCCCTGACTTTTCTCTCCCCTTTATGTTGCAGACTGATGCCTCGGACAGAGGGCTGGGGGCCGTTCTGTCCCAGGAGGTGGAGGGGGAGGACCGCCCCGTGCTCTACATCGGCAGGACGCTGTCGGTGCGTGAGGGGTGCTACAGCACCATAGAGAAGGAGTGCCTGGCGATCAAGTGGGCGGCCCTCACCCTCCACTACTATCTCCTGGGGCACCCTTTCACCCTCTGTTCAGACCATGTGCCCCTCCAGTGGCTCCACCGCATGAAGGATGCCAACGCGCGGATCACCCATTGGTATCTGGCACTCCAGCCCTTTAATTTCAAGGTGATCCACAGGCTGGGGGCACAGATGGTCATGATGGACTTCCTCTCCCGTCAAGGGGGGGGTAGTCGGCTGCAGGCCGGACAGCTGCTCGGCCTGAGTCGGGCGGTGGGGGTATGTGGCAGCAGGGGCATGGTCAAGCATCAGTCTGTGACTGGAGGGCGGAGTCAGGGAAGGTAAGTGGCAGAATCACTGCACCTGATGTCTGTTAATCTGGTGTTTGTGTGTCTTCCCCAGTGACCATGGCCTATATAAGGAGAGAGAGAGCAGAGGAAGGGAGCTCTCTCCCCAACCAAGTGACTTGTGTGTGTGTGTGTGTGTGTGTGTGTGTGTGTGTACACGTGTGTGGCTGGGAGAATAACTTTACACTGAAAAGTGGAAAATAAAGAGATTTTTGGAACTCAGATCTGGCCTGTCGTACTTCTGTGCTCCACCCACCCACTCTCATACTGCAAGGACACTGTCCAAAATAAAAACAATCTTAGACTGTCCTTCCCACCCTCTACATGAGGAGCTGATCAGCCACAGGAGCATGTTCAGTAAACGGTTGATTCTTCCACGCTGCACAACTGAGAGACACAGGAAATCATTCCTACCTGTTGCTGTCAAGCTGTACAATGCCACTGTATAACTGTGATATACTGTCTTACCATGCATCCTTAAATCAGGTGCAATATATGTATATAGGAGTCATTGTATATAAAATCACTTCATTTTGCTTTTACTTAAGTTATTGAACTTTATTTAAATTTATTTTAATTTATTTTTTTTCAGACTATTTTATCTTCTATTTTTAAACATGTTTACTTCTTTGATTCAGGAGCTTGGTTGCAAATTTGAATTTTCCTCTGGGGATTAATAAAGTAATTCTGATTCTGATCTGATTCTGAATAACATCCATGAAATGTATCAGTCAGGATTTAGACCTCATCATAGCACAGAGACAGCTCTGGTTAAAGTTGTAAATGACCTACTGTTGGTGTCTGATCAGGGCTGTGTCTCCCTGATTGTGTTGCTTGACCTTAGTGAAGCATTTGATACCATTGATCATTCCATTCTTCTGGATAGACTAGAAAATGTTGTGGGAGTTAAGCTGGGCATACACTGTGCGATTTTTTCAATCTCGGTATTCAGCTGCTGCTCACACTGTACAAGTGAATCACAGGGGTAAACAGCATGCAGCTTACAATTCCTGTTCTCACACTATACGATCCAATGCTCGGATGCGATCTGACTGCTCACACTGTACTTCCATACACGACTCGTCAGATTCTTGTATCCAGAACTGCAACGTGAAGAAGAAGAGACCGGAAGTGCTGCTCAGTGTTTGTTTTCTCTTCCATATCTGTGTTCGCACATGTGTAGTGTGACAGGTTGAGGTAAATCGGCTCGTGACACTGCTTCAACAGTGCGATAGCCTCACGATGGGTGACCAGGATTTCAAACAGGTTTGATTTTCATCCAATCGATCGGGAGGAGGTCGTGAGGTGTTAATCGCTTGTCGTTACCCCATGTATACTACACGATCCGAGACGCACGATTGAGCCAAAACGCAGCCCGATCTCCAAAATAGTCGCACGAGTGAAAATCGTGTAAAAATCGGGCCAAAAATCGCACAGTGTATGCCCAGGGATAAGGGAATGGCCCTCTCCTGCCTCAGGTCTTATTTAACTGATCGCTATCAGTATGTTGATGTAAATGATGATTTTTCTAGACATACTGAGGTAAAGTTTGGTGTTCCACAAGGTTCTGTCTTAGGTCCACTACTTTTTTCTTTATATATGTTCCCTCTGGGTGATATTATTCATAAACATTGTATTCGTTTCCACTGTTATGCTGATGACACACAGTTGGATGTTTCTGCAAAACCTGATGGGAGACACCAGCTGAATAGAATTGAGGAATGTGTTAAGGACATTAGACACTGGATGCTTATTAACTTCCTTCTGCTTAACTCTGACAAGAATGAAGTACTTGTACTCGGACCACATGCAGCTAGAAGTAAGTTTTCTGATTCCACAGTAACTCTGGATGGCCTTTCTGTTTCTTCACGTGCAGCAGAAAAAGACCTCGGGGTGATTATTGACCCCAGTCTTTCATTCGAAACTCACATTGATAACATTACGTGGATAGCTTTCTTTCATCTCAGAAATATTGCTAAGATAAGAAATTTAATGTCACTACATGATGCAGAAAAACTCGTTCATGCTTTCGTTACCTCCAGGTTGGATTATTGTAATGCCTTACTGTCTGGATGTTCCAACAAGTGCATAAACAAGTTCCAGTTAGTTCAAAATGCAGCAGCAAGAGTCCTTACTAGAACTAGAAAATATGACCCCATCACCCCTGTCTTATCCACACTGCATTGGCTCCCAATCAAATTGACCTTTAAAGCACTGAATGGTCTCGCACCACAGTACCTGAGTGAACTTCTGGTCCTTTATGACCCGCAACGCCTACTTAGATCAAAAGGTGCAGGCGATCTGCTGGTATCTCGTATAGTGAAGGCTACATCAGGGGGCAGACCCTTTTCTTACGAAGCTCCACAGTTATGGAACAGCCTTCCAAATAGTGTTCAGGAATCAGACACAGTCTCAGTATTTAAGTCTAAACTGAAAACATATATGTTTAGTCAATCCTTTTGTTAATGGTGTTTATGAGGTAAAGGTGTAGATCTGGAGAGTCCTCAGAGATAGAGTGTTTTAGTAAACTGGGATGTATGGATGCTATCAGTCCTCCACTCGCTTGCTCACTTGAGTTTGTTGATGGTGTAGTGGCTGCTGCTTTATGTCCCGGGGCTCCCTCATGCCTGTGTTACCTTCTGGCTCTCCCCTTTTAGTTATGCTGTCATTATTAGTTTTGCCGGAGTCCCTGCTTGTACTCAGCGCAAAATGTATCCTGTACCTACTTATTCAGATGACATTGGGCATACCTAACAACCTGTGTTTTCTCTCTCTTCTCCCCCCAATCTGTCCCTCTGAGTTACATGTCAATCCTGAGATTGAGATGCTGACCTCTTCTGCTCCTTGGACCTGCCTGATCCATCCTGATGCCTTATGTCTGGTTGGAGTCTCATTGCATCGCTTCTGTGGAGGACGGCCCCATATGGACAGTTGAAAGTCACACTTGGAAGACCCTCTGGACACTTACAGTAATGCTTTTATGGCTGAGGACTACAGTTGACTTGCTAACTTTAGGACTGCAGTTGTCCTGAACAGTTTTGCACTCAAGTTTCCATTAATGAAGAGTTTATAACATCAACAAAACAGACTTCATGTTAAAACTGTTAATGTTATAGTCATGTTGTCTGTTGTTGTCCAGGTGAGGACGGGTTCCTTTTTGGGTCCGGTTCCTCTCGAGGTTTCTTCCTCGTGTCGTCTGAGGGAGTTTTTCCTTGTCACCATCGCCACAGGCTTGATCATTGGGGATAGATTAGGGATAAAATTGGCTCATGTCTTGGGTCATTCAGATTCTGTAAAGCTGCTTTGGGACAATTTCTATTGTTAGAAGAGCTATACAAACAAACTTGACTTCTTTCCTGAGTTGTGACTCATCTACTGAGCATGACACTGCAATATATCATAATGCCATTACTCAGTGTGTGTGTGTGTGTGTGTGTGTGGTGTGATTGAGATAATTATTTTTGAACACTACATTTCTCTCCTGTTGGTTTATTAGAAACTATATTGTAAGGAACACACCCTGTACACATCTTTGCCAATAAAGAATGAATCTGAACGGAAAGTTATAAACTGAGATGTTATTCTAGACTTTCACCTTCTCCATCACAACTACAATGTTTATTTGCAAAATTGTAACTCCCTGAAGTGTGGTTGTATTGTTGTGATCATCATCAAACAAACCTCTGACCTGTAATATGCAAAAGGTTCTGGATCTCAAGGGCTCTTATAGAGGTGCACATTCTATGCAAAACTGCTGTTTTAATTTTTTTTTAATGCAAATATTATTCAAATTTCAAAGATTTACTGGTGTTAGCCAGCTGCTAAAGACTCAACTGAAAACAACCCCACTTAATAATTCGAGCGCCAATACATTGAAACAGGCAAATAATAAAATGCAAAAGTAATTTCCATCTACAACTAGAAAAGCATATGGTAGAGTGCATACCGTTGCCAAGCCACACATAATCAGCATCCAAATCAAATCACCTGAACCTGGGATAATACTAAAGCTGTCCACCAAATTTCATCCAAATCCATTCACTACTTTGTGAGTTACATTGGGAACAGACAAAAAAAATCTTGGTGCCACATACACTACCGTTCAAAAGTTTGGGGTCACCAAGACAATTTTGTGTTTTCCATGAAAAGTCACACTTTTATTTACCACCATAAGTTGTTAAATGAATAGAAAATATAGTCAAGACATTTTTCTGGCCATTTTGAGCACTTAATCGACCCCACAAATGTGATGCTCCAGAAACTCAATCTGCTCAAAGGAAGGTCAGTTTTATAGCTTCTCTAAAGAGCTAAACTGTTTTCAGCTGTGCTAACATGATTGTATAAGGGTTTTCTAATCATCCATTAGCCTTCTGAGGCAATGAGCAAATACATTGTACCATTAGAACACTGGAGTGATAGTTGCTGGAAATGGGCCTCTATACACCTATGGAGATATTGCACCAAAAACCAGACATTTGCAGCTAGAATAGTCATTTACCACATTAGCAATGTATAGAGTGTATTTCTGATTAGTTTAAAGTGATCTTCATTGAAAAGAACAGTGCTTTTCTTTCAAAAATAAGGAAATTTCAAAGTGACCCCAAACTTTTGAACAGTAGTGTACATATCCAGATTTGCATCAAAATGTAATCAATCGCTCCTTGGCCCTTGGCTCACCTTTCCTCAGAATTTTATCAAAATCTGTTCACTACTTTTAGAATTATGCTGGGAACAGACAAACAAACAAACAAACAGAGGTGAAAACATAACCTCCTCTAACAAGTAATAGATGTCAAGTCAAGTCAAAGTCCCTCCTGTGCCAGGACCTGGTCTTCCCAGGCAGTCTCCCATCCCAGTACTAACCAGGCCCTTAAGATGCACTGGGCGGCGCTGATCTCTGTTTCTGTAGCCCTCTGCCTCTCACCTATATACCACTAGGGTTACAGTCGGGGTGGGTCCTCTGGTAACCATGAGAGTTTGACTCCCCACTCACATCTGTATTGCCGTGTGCCTTGACAGACAGCAGTACGTACTATTTTTATGATGGTCTTTGGTATGACCCAACCGTGAGGAGAACTTGCAGTGTCTTGATGAACCAATCTTAATAAACCTGTTTTTTCAAGAGGAAAATACGATCTAATTGAGCCATCTAACAAAATGGTGTAGGTACAACACAGTCCCTTTAAGAAACTACATTTCCCATCAGCCAACTTCCACTTTGACCTGCGTCACACCGGGGCGGGATCACCAACGTCACATCCTCCATGAAGGCATAAGTAATGGAACAATGCTTCCGTCTCTCTCTCTCTCTCTCATCTTGGATGTCAAGCCATCTGGACACAAAGAGATACCCCGCACCAGAAAACCCAAGAAAAGACGTCTTTCTCCCGAGAATACGATTCAGCATGGTTTTTGTTTGCTCTTGGCCATGGTAGAACCACTTAAATCGTGCTATCTCTCTCTCGGTTGAGCTACAGCCGGTTTGTTTGTCTATTATAAGTACTTGCGAACTGCCGCCCAAGCAGTTTAATTTAAGAGTTAGAAGCGACCGGCTCCTTCTAATTTTAAAGTGCTGTGCACATTATTCTGGTTAGAGATTCTCTTTTCATCACGAGCGACCACGCATCAGACCAAGAAATCCTCTGCTTTCCACGGAAGCGACTCACGTGCTCCACAATGGTGAAACTCCAAAAGTCTCGGAACATCTCATAATCTCGCGTAGAGACGAGATACTGAAGTAAGACTGGCATTTGGGCAAAACCTAGTCTTAGGAATTAGCTTTTATGAAGCAGTGTGAATTTAAACTCAGGAACGGTTTAATTGTGTACATTGTAAACACTTAGGATGTTGAATTGATTGATCGTTCTATTTTGTTTTGACCTCTCAGTTGTTTTAATAGATAGGCTGTTGCATGCTTTCTTCTATTCCTTCCTAACACTCTTAATTTCATTCTTACACATATTTTGATCTCATCAAGGTTTCAGTGGATTTAGTAATGTATAAGCTAGTGAATTAGCAATCAGAGCTAATTCTTTTGCTGTAGGCTATAGGCCTCTCACACACACACACACACGTGGAGTTAGCTACCAGAGCTAATTCTTTTGTTTCCACCATGTGGACACAAACACATCTTAGCTAGCAATCCATGCTAACTCCATTTGTTCAGGCCACACACAGGCTAACTCTTTGTTCAGGTCATGTGGACACACACAGGCACACCTTAGCTAGCCATCCAGGCTAACTCTTTGTTCAAGCCACGTGGACACACACACACATTGTATATAAGATTTCAACTGCCATTATTCATTTTTATCTTTGTTATAATAAATTCAATTATTGTTGAAACTGTGTGTTTATTGTTGTACCAATATTTTTGAAGTACCCAACCTCAAAGAATTCCAAGGTGCATATGAGTTGTGTAATACGGTAAGTGATCATAATAATTTGGAATATACCATAATTTAGCTGTTTTATAATTTATTATTAAGCACCAAAATTAATGGTATTAATTAATGAGACTGATCCAATGAGACTGATTTAATGAGACTGATTTAATGAGATTGATCACTTAATGACTAATTGCACCTACAATGGGAAGCTATAGACTTCCATCATTTTACAATAATCCTCTTATCCTCAGCCATAACCATGCTGGACATCAAGGGCAATTGGTGGACAGATATGAGAAAGAATAATGTGGCAGTGGATCAGCCAAGAAGTTCAATATCAGGAGCAACCTTCAATTTTATTATTTTTTTTATTTAACCTTTATTTAACCAGGTAAAGCTTATTGAGATATAAAATCTCTTTTTCAAAAGCGACCTGGCCAAGAGGCAACAGATTTTATAGTACAAACAATAATACAAATAACAATCATACAATAAATAAAAATATCAGAGATAGATTAACATCTGTAACACCTTTTAACATCTGATAGTTCTTCCTGTTTACCGAGTGCTGAGTGCCGAGAGGACGCTGGCATGTTTGTTGCCGCTTCTCGCATCTTGCACCTCGCTTTTAACTACGGATCTCTGATCTCGTCTCTCTACAATCATAAGCTGCGTCTGTTTTAAGCTGTTTTTGTTCCACCTCGCCTGCATTTCCCACAGCAAAGGACACACCCTCGATCTGGTATGCAGTACCGGCTCACCTCCATTACATCTGGAATGCACTGACTTGGCCATATCAGACCATTATGCCATTCTGTTCTTGATCCCTGTACCCCTCCGCAGACAACGCTGTATGCGGACAATCACTTTTCGCAATATCAAGAATGTGTCTCTGCCTCTGCTATCCCAAACTCTAGTGACCCATCTTGCAGCCCCTGACTCTGACTCTGCCCTCCCAGTGGATACCCTGGTGGAACATTATAACACCGCGCTCTCCACCAGCTTGGATGCTGTGGCCCCAACCATCACCCAATCTGCCTCTTTCTCCTGACCTGCTCCCTGCTTTACATCTGAGCTTTGCCTCATGAAGCAAACTGGGCGTCGGCTCGAGCGACGGCATAAAACATCTGGCCTCATTGTCCACCTGGAGGCTTACAGGGACCATGTCAGGAGCTACAAGCAGGCCCTCACCACTGCCAAAACTCGCTACTTCTCTACTCTCATAAATAACCAGCAACATCATCCCAGGATGCTTTTTTCAACAATCAACTACCTTCTTCGCCCTCCTTATACACCTCAACCATTCGATGCTGCTGACCTGTGCTCCAGGTTTCAAGACTTTTTCATATCCAAAGTCAACACCATCCACCAGCAGCTACTTTCCACACCTCCAACCACAACTCAACAACATGATGATGAGCCACCTGGCACTCTCCAGCTATGGCAGGACATCTCCATCCCTGCTGCCTGTCCATCGCAGCACCGCCTCTCCTGCTTCACTTTACTGGACCATGCCCAGGTCTTTGACCTGGTGACTAAAGCCAAGCCATCATCCTGTCTGCTGGACCCCATGCCTACCATCTTGGTCAAATCATGTCTTCCTACCCTCTGCCATACCATGATGACTATCATCAACACATCTCTGGAGTCTGGTGTTGTGCCCACCAGCTTCAAAACCGCTGCTGTCATTCCCACTTTGAAAAAGCTTGGTCTGGACCCTGACGACCCAAACAACTACCGTCCTATCTCCAACCTTCCTTTCCTTAGTAAAATCTTGGAAAGAGCAGTGGCGGCCCAACTTCAGCAGCACATGTCCCACCATGAGCTCTTTGAACCTTTACAATCTGGCTTCAGAGTGCACCACAGTACAGAGACTGCTCTTGTCAAAATTACCAACGACCTTCTCACTGCTGTAGATAATGCTATATCACCATCCTCATCCTCCTGGACCTCTCAGCAGCTTTTGACACAGTCTCTCACTCCATCCTCTTGCAGCGGCTCTCTGAGTTCACTGGACTATCAGGCACAGCACTTCTCTGGTTTCACTCATACCTATCCAACCAGCAACAATTCATCACACTCAAAGACTCCCGTTCCACCACAGCAACCATCAGCCACAGCGTTCTGCAAGGTTCGGTGCTTGGCCCTCTTCTCTTCACCATATACATGCTCCCTCTTGGATGCATTATTCGCTCCCATGGTCTCAGTTTTCATTGTTACGCCGACGACATACAACTATACATCAGCACCAAACCCTCTGCTCAGCTCCCCCCCACACCTCTCATTCTATGTCTGCAAGACATCAAAACATGGATGACCAATAATCTTCTCAAGCTGAACAGCAATAAAACTGAGCTCATGGTGGTGGCACCAGCACCACTGCTCAGGAAGGTTGGAGATTTCCACCTGGACATTGATGGCTGCTCCATCACCCCATCCCATGAAGTCCGTAACCTGGGTGTCATCTTGGATTCATCACTATCATTCCAGTCTCATATCAAAAAAGTCACTAAATCTGCTTTCTTCCATCTCCGAAACATCTCCAGACTCAGGCCCTTACTTTCAAACACAGTTACAGAGACTCTCACTCATGCCTTTATCTCCTCCCGTCTAGACTATTGCAATGCTATTCTGCTTGGTCTACCCAACAAGGCCATAGACAGACTGCAATATGTCCAGAACTCTGCTGCCAGGATCCTTACAGGCACTAGGCCCTGGCAGCACATCACCCCCATTCTCAAACAGCTTCACTGGCTCCCCATCAAATCTTGCATCATTTACAAAGTCCTCCTCCTCACTTTCAAGTCCCTTCATGGCCTGGCCCCCCATTACCTCTCTGAGCTCCTCCACCCCTATACTCCCTCAAGTTCCCTGCGGTCCTCATCCAAGGGCCAGCTGGTCATTCCTCGTTCCAGACTTAAGGCCACCAGTGATGGAGCATTTCATGTAGCTGCTCCATTTCTGTGGAACAAACTACCCAACACCATTCAGCATGCCCCTTCACTGGCAGTGTTTAAGCAACATCTCAAAACACATCTTTTCTTGGAGGCCTTTGGCTGCTAGTTTCCACAAGCACATACACCTACATACGCACCTACACACACCTACACAGATACCTTGTTAAGCGACCTTGGGTGTTTTGAAAGGCGCTATATAAAACGAAAGTATTATTATTATTATTATTATTATTATTATTATTATTATCTGAATTAAAAACAGTGACAAAGCCCAATGCTTTCGAGTTCCTTAGTTTTAAGAATTCTAACAAAGCTATCAAGAGGAATCAAATCCGACATACCTGTTTATACCTGTTTAATTATTAATTCAAGTCAATACAAGTTAATTTATGTAGCTCTTTCAACAGTGAACATTGTCACAAAGCAGCTTTACAGAAATCCAGATGTTTATATTTATTTCCCAAATGAACAAGCCTGAGGAAGAAGCATTGAGAGAAACCAGACTCAGAAAGGAACCCTCTTCTATGTGTCTCATAATCACAGGGTTTGGTTTAGTTTAGTTTGATTTCATCCATGTTTCTGTGAAATACACACCACCAGATGGCATGCAGAAAAGCCACTCAAATGGCCAATCAATGGCATCACTCAGCAAGTCAGTTGTCACTGTGGGGCAACTTCCATATCAGTCAGGTCTGTGGCACTTTTGTGCAGCACTTGGCATCAGGTTTGGCGGTCCAGAGACACAACACGATGGGGGCATGACATTATTTGTCTTACCTTACTGTGCAAGGCACTTCATTAGGAGAGGAGAATAGTATGCGAGAGCTCACGAGGCCAGACATTCCATGGCAGCTCAGCCAGGCCGTTTGTGCCACTGCTGCAGGCAACTCTGTCGCTCAACTGCATTTCTGCACATCCAAATGAAGCAGTCATCATCACTAGCAATGGACAGCCACCGCCAACAACAATGTTTGTAACTTTAACGAGAGGAATCCAGAAATATGAAATAGATTTTATATTAGTCCTGCGATGACCTGGCGACTTGTCCAGGGTGTACCCCGCCTTTCGCCTGTAGTCAGCTGGGATGGGCTCCAGCTTGCCTGTGACCCTGTAGAACAGGGGTATCAAACCTGATCCATAAAGGGCCTTGTGGCTGCAGGTTTTCATTCCAGCCATACAGCAGCACACCTGACTTGGCTCATTCAATCAACTGAACTGTCTTCACACAGTCAAATACTTGCAGCCACACCCACCCTTGATTAAAGGGTGGGTGTGTCAGTTGATTGAATAAGCCAAATCAGGGTGCTGCTGCATGGCTGGAATGAAAATCTGCAGCCACACGGCCCTTTATGGATCAGGTTTGACACCCCTGCTGTAGAAGGATAAAGCGGCTAGAGATGATGAGATGAGATGAGATGAGATTTTATATTTGCACAAGTCCTTTGTAAATAATGCTTAAAATAGACTCATTATGACTGCAGAAAATCTCATGTTGGCTCTGGTTAAAGGAATTATGGGACACTGAATAAGCTGAATCTCAAGTATGTTCCAACCCTATCCAAACATGACTTCTACAGAAGTTTGCTTTCAAATGCAAACTATGAGATGCAAACTTTCTGGTCTTTCAAGTGTTTCTAGTTTTCATTTAAATGGCTAAGCTTAGTAATTAGAATGGAATGTTCTACTGCTGTTTTAAGGACATCATACTATTTTAAATGCAAGAGTTTTAAAGTGTAAACAGTTTTTAACACAAGGTGTAGGACTATATATTGTACTTTGCTCTTGAATTTCAGAATCATAGAACCTTGGGAACACCAAGGTTCTATGATTTTGCGCTCTGTGTGTGTGTACATACCTGTACATACGTGTACAAATCCAACACCCAAGGAAGTTTTTTTAAGAAAGAGAGTGAACAATATTCTTATACTTGACACTTCTCTCCTAAGTTGTGACTCATCTACTGAGCATGACACTGCAGTATGTCATAATGCCATTACTCAGTGTGTGTGTGTGTCTATACATTACATTTCTCTCCTGTCGGTTTATTAGAAACTATATTGTAAGGAACGCACCCTGTACACATCTTTGCCAATAAAGTATTAATCTGAATGGATATAAAGTTAAATCTGAGACGTTATTCTAGAGATTCACCTTCTCCATCACAACTACAATGTATATTTGCAAAATTGCAACTCCCTGAAGTGTGGCTGTATTGTTGTCATCATCATCAAACAAACCTCTGAGCTGTAATATGCAAAAGGTTCTGGATCTCAAGAGCTCTTCCAGAGATGTGCATTCTATGCAAAACTGCTGTTTGAATTTTTCGATGCAAATATTATTAAAATTTCAAAGATTTACTGATGTTAGATAGCTGCTTAAGACTTGACTGAAAACAACCCTACCTAATAATCCATGCATCCATTATCCATAACCACTTATCCTGTGCAGGGTCATGGGTGAGCTGGAACCTATCCCAGCTGACTATGGGCAAAAGTCAGGATACACCCTGAACAAGTTGCCAGGTCATCACAGGGCTGACACATAGAGAACCATTCACAGTCACATTCACACCTACAGTCAAGAGCCACCAATTTTCCTAACCTGCATGTCTTTGCCCACTTAATAATTAAAGAACCAATACAGTAAAACAGGCAAATAATAAAATGTGAAAATAATTTCCATCTACAACTCAAAGAGCACATGGAAGAGTGCATACCTTTGCCAAGCCACACATAATCAGCATCAAAATCAAAATCACCTGAACCTGGGATAACACTAAAGTAGTCCACCAATTTCATCCAAATCTGTTCACTACTTTGTGAGTTACATTGGGAACAGACAAAAAAAATCCTGCCTCCACATACATATCTGGATTTGCATCAAAATTTAATCAATTGCTCCTTAGCCCATGGCTCACCTTTCTTCAGAATTTCATCAAAATCTGTTCAGTACTTTTAGAGTTATGCTGGGAAAAGACAAACAAACAGACAAACAAATGGAGGTGAAAACATAACCTCCTCTAACAAGTAACAAAGGAAAAGACACTAAATGTGAAATTATTGTTCCCAGGCAAAACAAACCTTGCCCAGCAGCGCTTATTTTATACCTGTGTGTTGATAATGGTAATATTTCTCAATCATCAGCTGTCAGGTTATAGCCCTATGAAAATCCATGACCTTGAGTTTGACATTTCAAAGTCATTCAAGGTTAAAGGTCATGGTGGCAACTGAAAGCCTATATGGTACATCCTATAAGTGGATAATGGTAAATATCTGTCTACTATCAACTGTTTTCAAGTTAAAGCCCTCTGAAAATCTGTGACCTTGAGTTTGACCTTTCAAGGTCAGTCAAGGTCAAAGCTCATGGTGCCAAATGATAGGTCATATGGGAGTTCCTATATGTTCATAATAGTAAACATTTGTCTATTGGCAACAGTTCTTGAGTTATAATGGAAAATATGTTATTTTGACCGAAAGGTTGACCTTTCTGGTGACCTTGACCTTGGCCCAATTCCCCCAATATTTAATCTTATTTAATCTTATGGACCATTACCCACCTGTCCTGAAAATTTGAAGTCAATCGGTACAACCGTCGAGACACTAGATTGTTAACAGCCAGACACATAAACGAACTTAACAAATGAAAAGTCGTGCAGAGCATGATACTTGGTGATTGGTGATTGGGTTGCACATGCGCATTCTGTGCTATGCACTTCCTGGTTCCTGAGATGTTTGCAACGAGTCTTTTTTCCGCGAGTGTTGGCGTTAATTATGAATCTTTTTTTATTTTTTCTACAAATAACTTTCCAGTATCCTCTTCATTTTTTTTATTGTACTTTCACTTTCCTTTTTGTACTTTCCACTTTTGCTTTCCTTTTATGTTTTTTTTTCTTTTTTTCGGAAGAACGCCAAGACCGGAAGCTTTCTTTTTTTTCCCTCCTGCGTAAAGACAACAAGTGGAGGCCATCCACATTGGATCTGCTTTAATATCAACAGATATTAACTATACAATAACTGCATGGGCGCTGTGTGAAATGGCTGCCTCTCCAGTAGCTCTGTAGTTTTTAGCTCTTAAAACCTCTTTTTTTCCACCTTTTTTACTTTTTTGCTCTTCTAACGAAGACATAGTGTGTTTTACTTATATCACACGGATATATTTAACTTTTACATGCAACCAGGAGCCAGTTTTCTCTCTGATTCGAGAGAGGAGCTGCTGGCCCTGAAAACAATGGGAGGACCCGGGATACGACACCCCGTCCCGGCTGAGTTGAGGAGGAAACCCAGGGGCTGCAAAGCTGGATCTGAGCTAAAGGCTAGGCTAGCGGACACCCGGCGGTGCTACAACCCATCCATTCCCTCCATTATCATGGGGAATGTGAACTCGCTGCCGAATAAAGTCAACGAGCTTTCCGATCTGAACAACCAGCAGATTTATCGGGAGAGCAGTTTATTTATCTTTACGGAGACATGGCTAACACACCTTGTACCGGACGCTAACATGGACCTGCGGGGATTCACTGCTGTGAGAGCCGACAGAGACACTAACACATGCGGGAAAAGCAAAGGTGGGGGACTCATCATTTATGTTAACAACCGCTGGTGTAACCCAGGACACATCTCCGTAAAGACAGTTTTATGTTGCCCGGACTTGGAGCTGCTAGCCGTTAGCCTGTGGCCATATTATCTGCTGAGAGAGTTCAGTCACGTGATCACCATCTGTGTTTACATCCCTCCGAAGGCAGATGCAGCCGCTGCATGTGAGCGGATTCACTCAGTCACAGCAAGGCTGCAGACACAGCACCCTGAGGCATTTATCATCATTTCTGGGGACTTTAATCACGCTACTTTGGACTCTACTAAGGCTGCTTTTTACCAGGCTGTGGATTGTCCAACAAGGAACAACAGGACAATTGACTTGCTGTATGCTAAATGTGAGGGATGCATACAGAGTCACACCCCTCCCCCCACTAGGGAAGTCTGACCCCAACCTGGTTCTTCTACAGCTGAAGTACAGCCCCCTGGTTCAAAGGCAGCCTGCAACAACTAGCTCTATCAGGAGGTGGTCCCCTGAAATGGAAGATGCCCTCAGAGATTGCTATGACATCATGGACTGGGATGTGCTGCTTAGCCCACACTGTGAGGACATAGAGGGGCTGACACACTGTTGGACAGATTACCTCAACTTCTGTGCAGATGTGGTCTCCCCCGCGAAGACTGTACGGTGTTACCCTAATAACAAGCCATGGGTAACACAAGAAGTCAAAGCTGTCCTCAACAGGAAGAAGACCGTCTTCAGGAGCAGGGATAGAGAGGCAATGAAAGCAGCACAGCAGGAGGTGAAACACTGCGTGAGGGAAGCTATGGACAGCTACAGGAGAAAGGTGGAGCAGAAGCTGAAGAAGAACAGCATGAGGGAGGTCTGGGAAGGTGTGAAAACCATTGCAGGCCACAATACAAAGACCAGAGTCATTGAGGGGACAGTGGAGAGGGCGAATGAGTTGAATGACTTTTTCAATCAGTTCTACCAGCCCACGTCCCCCCCTCACTGCAGCCATCTCTCCTTCTTCCCTCAACACACCTCCCCCCGGTCATCACAGCAGCCCCCTCCTCCCCCACCTCAACACAGACTCCTCCATGCATTACTACAGACCTGGTCAGAGGTCAACTGAGGAAGCTTCACCCCAGGAAAGCAGCAGGCCCGGACAAGGTGTGTCCATGACTACTGAAGACCTGCACTTCTGAACTGGGTGAACCACTCCAACGCATCTTCAACCTCAACCTACAGCTGGGGAGAGTGCCCACCCTCTGGAAGACATCATGTATCGTTCCAGTTCCCAAAAAGAATTGGCCCAGTGACCTGAACGACTTCTGACCAGTGGCACTCACTTCACATCTGATGAAGATGTTGGAGCGGCTCTTCCTCAGCCTCCTCAGACCACAGGTACAACATGCCCAGGACTGTCTGCAGTTTCCGTACCGGGCATCCTCTACCTGCTACACTCGCATCTGGATAAGGGAAATGGCACAGTGAGGATCCGCTTCTTGGACTTCTCAAGTGCCTTCAACACCATCCAGCCCCTTTTGCTTCAGGACAAACTGAACAAGATGCGAGTGGACCCCTGCCTGGTCACCTGGATCTCCAGCTACCTCAATGACAGGCCGCAGTACATCAGGCTGAAGGACATCATGTCTGACACTGTAATTAGCAGCACCGGAGCACCCCAGGGCATGGTGCTGGCCTCTCTTCTCTTCACCCTGTACACTGCAGACTTCTGCTCCAACTCAGAGCTGTGTCACATTCAGAAGTTTGCCGATGACACAGCCATCGTTGGGTGTATCAGTGACGACAGAGAGGAGGAGTATAGGAGCCTGGTGAGGGACTTTGCTGTGTGGTGCAACAGGAACCATCTGCAGCTCAACACCTCGAAGACCAAGGAGCTGGTCATTGACTTTGGGAGGTCCAGACCAAGGTCACAACCAGTTCTGATCGAGGGAGTCCAGGTGGAGGCTGTGGATTCCTACAAGTGCCTCGGGCTGTGGCTGGACAGCATGCTGGACTGGACTTCCAACACCAATCACTTATAGAGGAAGGGACAGAGCAGGCTATACTTCCTTAGGAGGCTGCGGTCCTTTAACATCTGCAGGAAACTCCTGTGGATGTTCTATCAGTCTGTGGTCACCAGTGTCCTGTTTTACACCATGGTGTGCTGGGGGTGCAGCACATCCAAGAAGGACACATCCAGGCTGGACAAACTGATCAGGCAGGCCGGCTCTGTGGTCGGCATGAAGCTGGACTCTCTGGTGACAGTGGCAGAGAAGAGGACTATGGACAAACTATTGAACATCATGGATGATGCCAGTCACCCTCTGCACACCGTCATCAGCAACCAGAGGAGCCTGTTCAGTGACAGAATGCTCCTTCCCAAGTGCAGGACGAACAGACTTAAATACTCCTTTGTCCCTCACACCATCAGACTGTCCAACTCCTCTCTGGGGGGGAGGAGGAGTAACAGGAGGACAGAGGATGGGAAGGAGCAGTAGCCTAGCCTAACAATAAGCAATACCGGAAAATGTGCAGTATAATGTGCAATATAAAGTGCAATATCTCTCCTGCCGGCACTCCCCCCCCTTCTCCCCACCTTTTTTTTCCCTCTCCCCCTTCCTCTCAGTTCAGTTCAGTTTAAGTTTATTGTCTCCTAAGGAGGGGAAACTTGTCTTGCAGCAGGTAAACATACAGATAGCACAACAGATAACAACACATACATACAAATAAATAACACAGACTACAAGTTAAAAATGCTGTAGACAGCTTCTCATCTAAGTGCAAGGATTGTGCAAATTTAGCAACCTAATCGCACTTGGTACAAAGGAGTTCTTTGTCCTGTTGGACTTAAAACAAGGGACTCTGAATCTCCTGCCTGAAGGGAGAACCTCAAAAGAACAATGAAGGGGATGATTTACACAATCCAGTATGTCATCTGCCTTCCTCATAACCTGCCTCTCATAAATATCTGTTAAGGAAGCCTGTGGACAGCCTATTATCTTACCAGCCACCTTCACAATATGGTTGATGTTATTTTTCTCCTTCAGGCTGATACCCCCATACCAGGCAATGAAAGCAAAAGTAAGAACAGATTCAATAAAAGATTTATAAAACAAAGACAAAATAACCTTATCAACATTAAAAGAGTTAAGCTTCCTTAGGAAGTACAATTGTTGTTGACCCTTTTTGCAGATAGTCTCTGTATTTACATCAAATTTGAGTTTACTGTCTATCACAGTACCCAAATATTTATACTGCTCTACCACCTCTATACTGCTACCTTTTATACAGGTGGGTTGAGGAGAAGCAGGTTGTTTTTTCCTAAAATCTATCAGCATATCCTTAGTTTTAGAGGTGTTGAGCTGGAGAAAAGACCTGTCACACCAACTAACAAACTCGTCGACCACAGGCCCATGCTGGGATTCATGTTTCTGCAGTAAACTGACAATGACTGTATCATCAGCATATTTCAGGATATGTCTATTACTATACTGGCTCCTACAATCGTTAGTGTAGAGGATGTATAGTAAAGGTGAAAGCACACAACCCTGAGGGGAGCCAGTAGAAGAGACATGCCTTTCAGAGAGACAACCATTTACCTTAACTCTCTGTGTTCTGTTTGTTAAAAAGTCCATTATCCAACTCACAAGATCACTTTCAATATTAAATTCTGCAAGTAATTTACTAACTAAAACATGAGGCTGGATTGTATTAAAAGCCGAGGAGAAATCCAAAAACAAGAGCCTGGCATGCGTACCAGGACCCTCTAAATGTCTGTAAAGGAGATCTAAAAGTGTAATCTGGGCATCCTCTACCCCCCCTTCTAGCCCTGTATGCAAATTGCCCAGGGTCCAGGGCTCCCCCCACCCTGCATAGTAGGAGTCGCTTTACAATCCTTTCAAATGACTTCATGACCAGTGAGGTCAGTGCCACTGGTCTGAAGTCATTTAATGTGATTGCAGAGTTACCCTTTGCCACTGAAACTATGATAGACTCCTTCCAAGCCATTGGGACCCTTCTCTGGTTCAAGGAGATCTCAAAAATGTCCGCAAATACACCACAGAGCTGCTCTGAGCAGCACTTCAACAGTTTCCCACTAATCCCATCTGGACCTGGACTCTTATTTACTTTAGATCTTTTAAATATAGACCTGACCTCCTCCTTTGCAACAGAAAAAGGAGTGCACTCTACCTGAGCCAGTTCCTCTGTTAACTTATTTAATTTAGTTGAAAAGTCATGAATGTCAAAACGTGAAAAAAAGGTGTTCAATACTTCAGATAAGTCACTATCATTTTTATACATTGGCAATTTAACTGAGTTCTTTTGTGCTTTTTGCAAACCTATCATTTTTTTCACACCATCCCATGCTGCCCTCAAGTTGTTACTGCCTAGTCTTTCCTCCATTTTATTTTTATATTGCAATTTAGCCCTCTTAATTTCTACCCTGACCTCCTTTGTTGCCTCCCTGATTTCACACGTATCCCCTTTTTGAAAAGCCTGATGTTTTTTCATTAGCACTTGTTTCAGTGAGCTAGTGACCCATGGCTTATTGTTTGCATACACTTTAACATGCTTTTTGGGAATAACAGAATCCACACAAAAAGAAGTATAAGAACATACAGTGTCAACAAGCTCATCAATATCTGAGGCAGAGTCAATAAAAACAGACCAATCAGTGCAATCAAAACAACCTTGTAATTTCAGAACAGACTCATCATCCCAGGACTCAATCTCTCTAGTTTTAATTTCCCCCTTTTTAAGCATTGGTCTGTACACAGGGATGAGATTGATAGCACAGTGGTCTGAAGATCCCAAGGGAGCCACGGGGGAGGCCTTATAAGCCTCCTTAATTGAGCCATAGCACTTGTCCAAAGTCTTATTTTTTCTAGTTGGGCATGTTACATATTGATAAAAGTTGAGGGATTTACTCAGTATGCAGTTATTAAAATCTCCCATAAGCAGACAAGGAGCATCTGGGGAAAGGGATTGAAGTCTCTGAGTCACTTTACGAATAGTGTCAGCAGCAGTCTGAATGTTTGCTTTGGGGTGTATATATGTTACAGTCACAAATATCTGGGGAAATTCTCTTGGGAGATAGAACGGCCGAACAGAGATGGAAAGCAGTTCGATGTCCGGAGTGCATAACGATTCTCTAACGGTGACGTTGCTACACCACCTCTGGTTTATGTATGCACACACACCACCACCCTGAGATTTCCCCGTGACTTCTGCATCTCTGTCCAACCTGACAGGCGCCCCAAAGCCGCTGATCGATAAATCCACGTCCGTGTCTTTAGATGACAGCCATGTTTCAGTGAAGGCCATGATACAGGCGTTCCTGTATGCCTGTAAATGGTTTGAATTTGCTTGAAGCTCGTCAATCTTGTTTCTTAGCGACTGAGCGTTTGCGAGTATTATTGTAGGGAGTGGAATGCGGCGAATTTTTTGTCGCTTTAACCGAAGTCGAACGCCACCTCTCCTTCCTCGCTTCCTCTCCTTACAAGAGTTTTTGCGATCATTTCCAGGAGACCTGTGCCTAGAGATCTCCGCTAGAATGTCCCCAGTTACAAGCGGATCAAAGTTTATATTTCCCAAACACGGATTGTCCCATTGCATCAAACATTCTCGAGAGTATGTCCTTATCGGCTCACGTTGCTGCCAGCTGCTTCCGCCTTGGACATGGTAAATCCATAAAATCCATAAGATGACCGCGTAATATATCTCCATGACTATTGCTTGAATAAGCAATCATTTCTAGTCCATTTCCATCAAGCAGCGAATTTAAACAAGAAACTTTTCAGCAACTTTTCAACACCTCTGACAAACAAAACACAGACAAACACTCCTGCTGCTGGTCGCTACAGCCAGAGTAGCGCCCCCACCGTCCATAGCTTCATCATATCTCTTCCCCATATCTTATTCTTTTATATTTGTATCTGTAAATACTTAATTTATTTTAATTTAACAAGAAGTTTTCTCTATTGACCCCAGTCTTTCATTTGAAACTCATATTGATAACATTACCCGGATAGCTTTCTTTCATCTCAGAAATATTGCTAAGATAAGAAATTTAATGTCACTACATGATGTGGAAAAATTAGTTCATGCTTTCATTACCTCCAGGTTGGATAACTGTTATGCCTTACTGTCTGGATGTTCCAATAAGTGCACAAAAAGAGGAAGTCCAATGTTGCAGTTTCCAGTTTTGAGTGAATGCTGGCGCATTTGGCTGCCGCTACTCCTTGGTCCCACTTTTGTTTGATTCTTATTATTTTTAGCATTTTACTTTCATGCTATCTGTGTGTTTTTTTATTTTTCCCTAACCTTCTCTGGGAGATGGGTTTCTTATCTCGCTCTTCCTTGAATGTCATCTGCAAATACTTGCCTAAACAGTAACGTTACCTGTTGAGCGGATTCCAGGACTACCTGTGTCAGATATTTCCAATGCCCTCGGAAAACTGTTTGCTCTTGACATCCTAAGATAAGCCATCTGCTACTGCTGAAATCAGGATATAGACTGTGTACTGACTGGGGATTCATCTTATCTACCAGTCCGCACTGCTAGTCCTAGGGTAGCAGTGTTACTGTCCATCTGTCTCACAGGGTTGGTGATGCATGGCATCCTGCCAGATACTATGCTGACAGTCATCCTTGTTCCAGTTATTAAAGACAAGGCTGGTAAGGTAGGGAGTATGGATAATTATCGGCCTATTGCCCTAGCCAGCATATTGTCTAAGGTGCTAGAAAGTGTGTTTATGTACAAAGTTGGGGACCTTATCTGTACTATGGATAATCAATTCGGCTTTAAGAGCAAGCACAGCACTAATATGTGTATTTATGCATTAAAAGAAGCTGTGGATAAGTACAGAGGGCAGGGCACAACAATGCTGGTTGGCTTTACTGATGCCTCCAAGGCATTTGATAGAGTCAACCATCATAAGCTCTTCACCAAGCTGAAGCATAGGGGTGTTCCAAGCAGCATAATACGTATTCTGTCATATTGGTACGATAAACAGACTATGCAAGTAAAATGGGGTAATATCTTATCCTCTCCCTTTAGGGTAGGCAATGGGGTGTGACAGGGTGGGCTTCTTTCCCCAAGCCTATTTAGTTTGTACATGGATGATCTGTCAAGGCAGTTGAGAGACTGCAGAACAGGGTGTATAATAGGTAACATCTTAATCAATCATATCATGTATGCTGATGACTTGGCTATTATATCTCCCTGTAGTGCAGGATTCCAACAGCTTCTCAATATATGCTCAGACTATGGGGTTAAGTTTGACATTAAGTATAATGCCAAAAAGTGCATAGTAATGATATGTAGGACCAAGGAGGATAAACATCTTAAATTTCCAGGGTTCCACTTATTTGGTCAACCCCTGTCTGTGTGTACCAGTGCAAAATATCTAGGCCACATCATCAATGATAAATTGGAGGATGATGCTGACATGCTTAGACAGAGAAGGACACTGTATGCCCAAGCCAATGTGTTAGTAGGGAAATTTCACTATTGCTCTGATGAGGTGAAGGTGAACCTGTTCAGAGCGTATTGTACCCCTATGTACACAGCTCCCCTTTGGGTCAGGTATAAGAAAGAGAGTTTGCGCAAACTCCAGGTTGCTTACAACGACTGCCTCAGAATATTGCTTAAGAAGTCCAGGGGTAGTAGTGCCAGCGAGCTGTTTTGTAACTTAAGATTAACCACCTTTCAGGCCACCCTGAGAGGACTGATGTATAAATTCATAGGTAGGCTGCAGGAGTCCCAGAATAATCTCATTATGGAGTTGACCAATCCAAGGTGCAGTTCTGTAAGATATCAGTCCTATATATGGAAACACTGGTACTTGTGCATACTATAGGAAGGGCATTAATATATTTATTTATTTACTTATTTATTGTGATTTTACAACTGTCACAATGTATGTTTGTTTTGTACTGTACATGTTTTTTATGTCTAATTGGACGTTGGAGTCTGTAATAAAGTTTGATTGATTTAAAACAGGAGTTTACTGAACTGTTGGCCAAACAGATGGACGAGGCTACTACTAACGCTGACTACCTTGTATTACCTTGCGCGAGCCCTCTTAGGTGTGTCCGCCTTAACTGTACTTTTGGGTAAGTCTCTTACTTGCTATGTGGGTTAGAATGAACTACTGCTCTCCCTAGGGCTGGCTATTTCTGTTGCCTGCCCTCTGGAGTGTCAAGTGGAGTATCCTGTTGGCTAACGTGTTAAGGGCACAGGTGTCTGGCTAGCTGCTCTGTGTGTAGCCTACGTTTGCTTGCTTGGATGGTGCGTGCAACAGTGATTCTACTCTGGCTCCTTGTTTTTGATCTAAGCCACCTACACTGGCTTTACAGTGAACCAAAACTTTCGCATTGGCTTTCCTGGGACTTCTCCATGGCGCTTAAATATTCGTCTGCTTATCTCCACTATTTGGGGAATAAAACATATAAATTCCCTGACACTCTGCTTGCACACAAACATCTTGGGTTCCTGCGTCGGCCTAAATATATACATAGGGGCTCTGGACGGACGTTTGCTCGCCACCAACATCTAAACAATGTTGATTCATTTTGGAGCTGGAATCGTAACATCAAGCGGACTGTCGTTGAGAGGCGCTCTGTTGACTTTACGAACTTGTGTCCCATAAATTTCGTTAAAACTTCACAGAATTGCCCTTCCTCAAGAAATGCGCAGTTTGCTTCATTAAATGTGCGATCTCTTAATAAAAAAAGCACCCTACATTAATGACTTGATCACTGATGTTGGCATAGATATATTATGTTTAACTGAAACTTGGCAAATACCAAATGTCAAGTCAAGTCAAGTCAAGTTTATTTGTATAGCGCTTTTAACAATAAACATTGTCGCAAAGCAGCTGTACAGAATTTGAATGACTTAAAACATGCGCTAATTTTATCCCTAATCTATCCCCAATGAGCAAGCCTGTGGCGACGGTGGCAAAGAAAAACTCCCTCAAACGACATGAGGAAGAAACCTCGAGAGGAAGCAGACTCAAAAGGGAACCCATCCTCATTTGGGCAACAACAGACAGCATGACTATAATATTAACAGTTTTAACATGAGGACAGTTTCGTTGATGTTATAACTCTTCATTGATGGAAACTTGAGTGCAAAACTGTTCATGATAACTGCAGTCCTAAAGTTAGCAAGACAACTGTAGTCCTCAGCCATAAAAGCATTACTGTAAGAGTCCAGAGCATCCTCCAGGTATAACCCTCAACTGTCCTCATGGGGACGTCCTTCACAGGAGCGGTGCAATAAAACTCCGACCAGACACAGGGCACCAGGATGGATCAAGCAGGTCCGAGGGGCAGAAGAGGCCAGCATCTCAATCCCAGGACCAACATGTAACTCAGAGGGACAGATTGGGGGGGAGAGAGAAAGAAAACACATGTTGTTAGGTATGCCCTAAAAATGACAAGTATTAAATCTGTGTGGTAGGCTCGCAGAGACGAGAGTCTTGACATCAGGCATAACACACAACAATGGCATGTTAATATGGTTAAAAAATATCATGACCTGATCTGGCTGGATGCTTGATTGGGTGATGGGAGCACACTCCTCAGCAATGATGAGCTGCAGATGGGACCCTTAGGGCTCGTCTCGTCTCATCTCGTCTCGTCTTCTTCCGCTTATCTGGGACCGGGTCACGGAGGCAGCAGTCTAAGCATGGAAGCCCAAACTTCCCTTTCCCCAGACATCTCGGCCAGCTCCTCGGGAAGAACACCAAGGCGTTCCCAGGCCAGCCGAGAGACATAGTCCCTCCAGCGTGTCCTGGGTCTTCCCCGGGGCCTACTCCCGGGGGGACAGGCCTGGAACACCTCCCCAGGGAGGCGTCCAGGAGGCATCCGAAAAAGATGCCCGAGCCACCTCAGCTGGTTCCTCTCAATGTGGAGGAGCAGCGGCTCTACTCCGAGCTCCTCCCGAGTGACTGTGCTTCTCACCCTATCTCTAAGGGAGCGCCCAGCCACCCTGCGAAGGAAACACATTTCAGCCGCTTGTATCCGCGATCTTGTTCTTTCTGTCATTACCCAAAGCTTATGACCATAGGTGAGAGTCGGAACGTAGATCAACCGGTAAATTGAGAGCTTCGCCTTTTGGCTCAGCTCCTTCTTCACCATGACGGACCGGTAAAGCGACCGCATCACTGCGGAGGCTGCACCGATCTGCCTGTCGATCTCATGCTCCATCCTTCCCTCACTCGTGAACAAGATCCCGAGATACTTAAACTCCTCCACTTGAGGCAGGACTTCTCCACCAACCTGGAGAGGGCAAGCCACCCTTTTCCGGTCGAGACCCATGGCCTCGGACTTGGAGGTGCTGATTCTCATCCCAGTCGCTTCACACTCGACTGCAAACTGCCCCAGTGCATGCTGAAGGTCCTGGTTTGAAGAAGCCAACAGGACAACATCATCCGCAAAAAGCAGAGATGAAATCCTGTGGTTCCCAAACAGGATTCCTTCCGGCCCCTGGCTGCGCCTAGAAATTCTGTCCATAAAAATTATGAACAGAACCGGTGACAAAGGGCAGCCCTGCCAGAGTCGAACATGCACTGGGAACAGGTCTGACTTACTGCCGGCAATGCGAACCAGACTCCTGCTCCATTCGTACAGGGACCGGACAGCCCTTAGCAAAGAGCCCCGAACCCCATACTCCCGAAGCACCCCCCACAGAATACCACGGGGGACACGGTCAAATGCCATCTCCAGATCCTCAAAGCACATGTGGACTGGTTGGGCAAACTCCCATAAACCCTCGAGCACCCTATGAAGGGTATAGAGCTGGTCCAGTGTTCCGCGACCAGGACGAAAACCGCATTGTTCCTCCTGGATCCGAGGTTCGACTATTGGTCGAATTCTCCTCTCCAGTACCCTGGAGTAAACTTTCCCTGGGAGGCTGAGAAGTGTGATTCCCCTATAATTGGAGCACACTCTCCGGTCCCCTTTCTTAAAAAGAGGGACCACCACCCCAGTCTGCCACTCCAGAGGCACTGTCCCCGACCGCCACGCGATGTTGCAGAGGCGTGTCAACCAAGACAGCCCCACAACATCCAGAGACTTGAGATACTCAGGGCGGTTCTCATCCACCCCCGGTGCCTTGCCACTGAGGAGCTTGCAAACCACCTCAGTGACTTCGGCTTGGGTAATGGACGAGTCCACCTCTGAGTCATCAGCCTCAGTCTCCTCAGTGGAAGACATGACGGTGGGATTGAGGAGATCCTCAAAGTGTTCCTTCCACCGCCTGACAATATCCCCAGTCGAGGTCAACAGCTCCCCACCCGCACTGTAAACAGTGTTGGCAGAGTACTGCTTCCCCCTCCTGAGGCGCCGGATGGTTTGCCAGAATTTCTTCGAGGCCGACCGATAGTCCTTCTCCATGGCCTCCCCGAACTCCTCCCAGTTCCGAGTTTTTGCCTCCGCAACTGCCCGAGCTGCAGCACGCCTGGCCTGCCAATACCCGTCGGCTGCCTCAGGAGTCCCGGAGGTCAACATGGCCCGATAGGACTCCTTCTTCAGCTTGACGGCATCCCTTACTTCCGGTGTCCACCACCGGGTTCGGGGATTGCCGCCACGACAGGCACCGGAGACCTTGCGGCCACAGCTCCGAACAGCTGCGTCCACAATGGAGGTAGAGAACATGGTCCACTCAGACTCAATGTCCCCTGCCTCCCTCGGAAGCTGGGAAAAGCTCTCCCGGGGGTGGGAGTTAAAGACCTCCCCAACAGAGTGCTCGGCCAGACGTTCCCAGCAGACCCTCACCATACGTTTGGGCCTGCCAGGTCTGTCCAGGTTCCTCCTCCGCCAGCGGATCCAACTCACCACCAGGTGGTGATCAGTTGACAGCTCAGCCCCTCTCTTCACCCGAGTGTCCAAGACATAGGGCCGGAGATCAGATGAAATGACTACAAAGTCGATCATCGACCTCCGACCTAAGGTGTCCTGGTGCCACGTGCACTTATGGACACCCCTATGCTTGAACATGGTGTTCGTTATGGACAAACTGTGACTAGCACAGAAGTCCAATAACAAAACACCACTCGGGTTCAGATCGGGGAGGCCTTTCCTCCCAACCACGCCCCTCCAGGTGTCACTGTCGTCGCCCACGTGAGCATTGAAGTCCCCCAGTAGCACAATGGAGTCCCCAGTCTGAGCACCCCTCAGTACCTCTCCCAGGGATTCCAAGAAGGCCGGATACTCTATACTGCTATTTGGCCCGTAGGCACAAACAACAGCAAGAGCCCTCTCCCCAATCCGAAGGCGCAGAGAGGCGACCCTCTCGTTCACTGGGGTAAACTCCAACACATGGCGGCTGAGCTGGGGAGCTATAAGCAAGCCCACACCAGCCCGCCGCAGCTCACCACGGGCGACTCCAGAGAAGTGGAATGTCCAGCCCCTCTCGAGGAGCTGGGTTCCAGAGCCCAAGCTGTGCGTGGAGGTGAGCCCGACTATCTCTAGCCAGTACCTCTCAACCTCCCGCACAAGCTCAGGCTCCTTCCCCCCCTGCGAAGTGATGTTCCATGTCCCAACAGCCAGCCGCTGTGTCTGGGGATCAGGTCGTCGAGGCCCCTGCCTTCGACTGCCACCCAATCCACACTGCACCAAACCCCTACTGCTTCCTCTGTGGGTGGTGAACCCACAGGAGGTCGGGCCCACGTCACCTCTTCGGGCTGAGCCCGGCCGGGCCCCATGGGCAAAGGCCCGGCCACCAAGCGCTCGCATACGAGCCCCAACCCCGGGCCTGGCTCCAGGGTGGGGCCCCGGCTCCGTCCTACCGGGCGACGTCACGGTCCTGGATTTTTTCTCCATAGGGGTTTTTTGGTGAACTGCTCTTGGTCTGGCCTGTCACCTAGGACCTGTCTGCCTTGGGAAACCCTAACAGGGGCATAATGCCCCCGACAACATAGCTCCTAGGATCATTCAAGCACACAAACCCCTCCACCACAATAAGGTGGCAGGTCTAGGAGGGGCCTTAGGGCTGGCCAAGACAATTCAGTTACATTTCACCGGGTCTGGGACATGCGACAGAATGTGTGATGGCCGATTCCTTGCAGGCTACGATAGCCAGTCGAGGTCTCCACCCTCTTCACCAAAAGATTTCCTGTTGACTCCATGTAACTCAGAGGGACAGATTTGGGGTGGGGGGGGAAGAAAAAGCAGGTTGTTAGGTATGCCCAATGTCACCTGAATAAGTAGGAGCAGTATACATATTGCACCGAATACAAGCAGGGACTCCGGCAACTAAGTATGACAGCAAATGATTTTCTGGCTTTAAATGAAGCTACTCCTGTAGGATATGAGCATATGGAGAAGCCACGTTTAACTGGGCGGGGGGGGCAGTCTTCTTGTGATCTATCGCTCCAGTTACAGGATTGTATCTATGCCCTTGCAGGATTTTTCATCATTTGAATGTCTTGCTCTGAAATTTACTGGTGGTCTACCTCTACTGCTTTTGCTCATTTACCGGCCTCCCAGAGTTTCCTCTGTTTTTATTAATGAATTGTCTGAGCTGCTTTCATCTGTCAGTGCTCTATGTCCATCTATACTGGTGCTTGGTGATTTGAACATTCATGTTGACTCAGATAACTGTGATTTTGCTAAAAACTTTGTGGCTGTCCTTGATTGTTTTGATTTCACCCAACATGTAGATTTTCCCACCCACTCAAAGGGTCATATCTTAGATCTTGTTTGTACCTCTGGCATCACACCATCAAATTTATATTCCAGAGATTTCTGTGTTTCTGATCACATGGCTATTTTTTTTTAATATTGCTGTCCCTGAGCCTCTCCATCACAGGCGTGCATTTCACACCATCACATACAGGAACACAAAAAACAGAGTTACAGATGATTTATTTGACACACTACATCCTATTCTGACCACTAAATCATTAAACTCATCCCCTGAGGAGTTAGTCATGCTCTACAACTCTCACCTTGCTGACTCTCTCAATCACCTTGCCCCCCTGAAGACGCGTTCTGTCTCTTTCTCTCACTCTGCTCCATGGTTCACACCTGAGCTTCGTAAAATGAAGGCTGCTGGTCGGCAGCTGGAGAGACTTAGTCGTAAAACTGGCCTGACAGTTCATGAGCTGGCATACAGTGACCATGTCTCTGCCTACAAAGAGTCTCTAATTGATGCCAAGACCAGCTATTACACCACCATCATTACCAGAGACCAAGGAAACCCTAGAGCCATTTTTTCTACTATAAACAAACTTCTTTTGCCTGCTAAAAACTTTCCTCTTACTCCTTCCACTGATCTTTGTTGTAAATTTCTTGAATTTTTCCAAAATAAAATTAACTCTATATACAAGCAGATCAACTCCACTCCCATCACTCCCTCTAATGTCCCCTTTCCCTGTCCACCACCAGCTGGATCTTTCTCTGCTTTCTCATTAGTTGATGAGCAGTAGGTCCTCGGCTTAGTATCTAAATCCAGGCCTACCACCTGTCTCCTCGACCCTATGCCCACCTCTTTGGTCAAGATTTGCCTGCCAGTTCTCTGTCCCCTGCTGGTTAAGATAATAAACTTGTCCCTTTCAACTGGATTAGTGGCTCAGGCTCTCAAAACAGCAGCTATCACTCCTGTCTTGAAAAAACCTGGAGCAGCTATTGATGATTTTAAAAATTATCGCCCCATTTCCAATCTTCCCTTCATTGCAAAAGTCCTAGAGCGTATTGTTGCCAATCAGCTCCAAGAGCATTTAACCCAATATAATCTTTGGGAGAAGTTTCAGTCTGGGTTTAGGGCCATGCACAGCACTGAGACTGCCCTGGTCAAGGTTGTCAATGATTTGCTGTTAGCTGCTGACACTGGCAATGTCAGTATACCTGTTCTACTCAACCTTACAGCAGCTTTTGACACTGTATGTCACAATCCTTTATTGAGCCTCTTAGAAACTCTGCTTGGCATCACTGGTTCTTCTTTAGCCTGGTTCAAATCTTATCTTACCATGAGAGAACAGTTTGTGTCAATTGGAGACTTTAGATCCCCTAAATCACCCCTCCTTCATGGTGTCCCTCAGGGCTCTGTCCTGGGACCCTTATTTTTTGTAATATACATCCTCCCTCTTGGCCACATAATACAGCATTATGGGCTCAACTTTCACTGTTATGCAGATGATACCCAAATTTATATTCAAACCAAACCCTCTTACCCACTCCCTCTGTCCAATCTTGTCAACTGTCTAAATGCAGTTAACAATTGGATGGTGCAGAACTTTCTTAAATTAAATCAAGACAAAACAGATGCCATCCTCATTTCCACCCCTTCTATCTTGAAAAAACTGGAGCACTCACAGCTATCTATTCCTGATTATTTCACCTTCACTACTGTTGAAGTAAGAAATCTGGGTGTTATTCTGGACTCTACTCTCTCTTTTGACTCACACATTAAAAATATTACTAAAACAGCTCTCTTTCACCTGAAAAGTCTCTCCAAACTCCGTCCCTCTTTAACTTCATCTGCAGCTGAAATGCTTATACATGCTTTTATCACCTCAAGACTGGACTACTGCAATGCCCTGCTCGATGGCATCCCAGCCAAGCGACTAAATAGGCTACAATATGTCCAAAACTCAGCTGCTAGGGTACTCACTCACACCAGGCCCTGGGATCATATTACTCCTATTCTATACAACCTGCACTGGCTCCCAGTTAAATACCGCATCCAGTACAAAATTATCTTACTTGTCTACAAATCCCTACATAACCTGGCCCCTCCCTATTTATCAAATCTCCTAACTCCATATCAGCTACCTCTAAATCTTCGCTCCACAGATGTCCACCTATTAGCAGTCCCTTACTCTCGGCTCTGCTCTATGGGTGACAGGGCTTTCAGTGTAAATTGCCCTAAGCTGTGGAATGCCCTGCCACTAGCGTTGCACCAATGCTCAACACTGTCCTCTTTCAAAAAACAGCTAAAAACACATCTCTTTAGCTTGGCCTTTTCTCTTTGATTTTTAATAACGTTATTATTATTATTATTATTGATTTCTTATTATTTTATTATTGTTGTTTTTCTATTGTTTTGCTTTTTATTGTTTGTTTTTTACTGTTCAGTGTCCTTGGGTACCTTGAAAGGCGCTTATAAATAAAATGTATTATTATTATTATTATTATAAATAAGATAAGATAAGATAAGATAAGATAAGATAAGATAAGATAAGATAAGATAAGATAAGATAAGTCTTTCATGTTATTGTCACTTTTCCAAAGGTACAACAAAACTGAAGGTGCTGTTGACTCATTATGAGTTACAGAAAAAAAAACAAATAAAGTATAAAAATAAATAGTAAAGTATACAGAATTGCACTGGTAAAATGGTATAAATAGAATATAAACATATAATTGTATTGTATTGGTTCTACAGTATGTACACAGATTGCACTGATAAAATAGTATAAACATAATTGTATTGGTTTTGTATGTACACAAATTGCACTGATAAGAAAATATATACACACATTTTATATATATATATATATATATATATATATATATATATATATATATATATATATATATATATATATATATATGCAACCCTGATTCCAAAAAAGTTGGGACAAAGTACAAATTTGTACTTTGGTGGCATGGTGGTGTCGTGGTTAGCATGGTTGCCTCACAGCAAGAAGGTTCCAGGTTCGAACCCAGCGGCCGGCGATGGCCTTTCTGTGTGGAGTTTGCATATTCTCCCCGTGTCTGTGTGGGTTTCCTCTGGGTGCTCCGGTTTCCCCCACAGTCCAAAGACATACAGTTAGGTTAACGTGGGGTGGCCTTGGGCTGAGGTGCCCTTGAACAAGGTACCTGACCCCTGACTGCTCCCCGGGTGCTGTAGTGTGGCTGCCCACTGCTCTGGGTGTGTGTGTCTTCACTGCTTCAGATGGGTTAAATGCAGAGGATGAATTTCACTGTGCTTGAAGTGTGCATGTGATGAATAAAGGTTTCTTCTTCAAAAAAAATTGTAAATAAAAATGGAATGCAATGATGTGGAAGTTTCAGAATTCCATATTTTATTCAGAATAGAACATAGATGACATATCAAATGTTTAAACTGAGAAAATGTATCATTAAAAGAGAAAAATTAGGTGATTTTAAATTTCATGACAACAACTCATCTCAAAAAAGTTGGTACAAGGCCATGTTTACCACTGTGAGACATCCCCTTTTCTCTTTACAACTGTCTGTAAACGTCTGGGGACTGAGGAGACAAGTTGCTCAAGTTTAGGGATAGGAATGTTAACCCATTCTTGTCTAATGTAGGATTTTAGTTGCTCAACTGTCTTTGGTCTTTTTTGTCGTATCTTTCGTTTTATGATGCACCATATGTTTTCTATGGGTGAAAGATCTGGACTGCAGGCTGGCCAGTTCAGTACCCAGACCCTTCTTCTACACAGCCATGATGCTGTAATTGATGCAGTATGTGGTTTGGCATTGTCATGTTGGAAAATGCAAGGTCTTCCCTGAAAGAGACGTCGTCTGGCTGGGAGCATATGTTGCTCTAGAACCTGGATATACCTTTCAGCATTTATGGTGTCTTTCCAGATGTGTAAGCTGCCCATGCCACACGCACTAATGCAACCCCATACCATCAGAGATGCAGGCTTCTGAACTGAGCGCTGATAACAACTTGGGTCGTCCTTCTCCTCTTTAATCTGAATGACACGGCATCCCTGATTTCCATAAAGAACTTCAAATTTTGATTTGTCTGGCCACAGAACAGTTTTCCACTTTGCCACAGTCCATTTTAAATGAGCCTTGGCCCAGAGAAGACGTCTGCGCTTCTGGATCATGTTTGATACGGCTTCTTCTTTGAACTATAGAGTTTTAGCTGGCAACGGCGGATGGCACGGTGAATTGTGTTCACAGATAATGTTCTCTGGAAATATTCCTGAGCCCATTTTGTGATTTCCAATACAGAAGCATGCCTGTATGTGATGCAGTGCCGTCTAAGGGCCCAAAGATCACGGGCACCCAGTATGGTTTTCCGGCCTTGACCCTTACACACAGAGATTCTTCCAGATTCTCTGAATCTTTTGATGATATTATGCACTGTAGATGATGATATGTTCAAACTCTTTGCAATTTTACACTGTCGAACTCCTTTCTGATATTGCTCCACTATTTGTCGGTGCAGAATTAGGGGGCTGGTGATCCTCTTCCCATCTTTACTTCTGAGAGCCGCTGCCACTCCAAGATGCTCTTTTTATACCCAGTCATGTTAATGACCTATTGCCAATTGACCTAATGAGTTGCAATTTGGTCCTCCAGCTGTTCCTTTTTTGTACCTTTAACTTTTCCAGCCTCTTATTGCCCCTGTCCCAACTATTTTGAGATGTGTTGCTGTCATGAAATTTCAAATGAGCCAATATTTGGCATGAAATTTCAAAATGTCTCACTTTTGACATTTGATATGTTGTCTATGTTCTATTGTGAATACAATATCAGTTTTTGAGATTTGTAAATTATTGCATTCACTTTTTATATACAATTTGTACTTTCCCCTCCTAGAACTGCCACCTTATTGTGGTGGAGGGGTTTGTGTGCTTGAATGATCCTAGGAGCTATGTTGTCGGGGGCATTATGCCCCTGTTAGGGTTTCCCAAGGCAGACAGGTCCTAGGTGACAGGCCAGACCAAGAGCAGTTCACCAAAAAACCCCTATGGAGAAAAAATCCAGGACCGTGACGTCGCCCGGTAGGACGGAGCCGGGGCCCCACCCTGGAGCCAGGCCCGGGGTTGGGGCTCGTATGCAAGTGCTTGGTGGCCGGGCCTTTGCCCATGGGGCCCGGCCGGGCTCAGCCCGAAGAGGTGACGTGGGCCCGACCTCCTGTGGGTTCACCACCCACAGAGGTAGCAGTAGGGGTTTGGTGCAGTGTGGATTGGGTGGCAGTCGAAGGCAGGGGCCTCGACGACCTGATCCCCGGACACAGCGGCTGGCTGTTGGGACATGGAATGTCACTTCGCTGGGGGGGAAGGAGCCTGAGCTTGTGCGGGAGGTTGAGAGGTACCGGCTAGAGATAGTCGGGCTCACCTCCACGCACAGCTTGGGCTCTGGAACCCAGCTCCTCGAGAGGGGCTGGACTTTCCACTTCTCTGGAGTCGCCCGTGGTGAGCTGCGGCGGGCTGGTGTGGGCTTGCTTATAGCTCCCCAGCTCAGCCGCCATGTGTTGGAGTTTACCCCAGTGAACGAGAGGGTCGCCTCTCTGCGCCTTCGGATTGGGGAGAGGGCTCTTGCTGTTGTTTGTGCCTACGGGCCAAATAGCAGTATAGAGTATCCGGCCTTCTTGGAGTCCCTGGGAGAGGCACTGAGGGGTGCTCAGACTGGGGACTCCATTGTGCTACTGGGGGACTTCAATGCTCACGTGGGCGATGACAGTGACACCTGGAGGGGCGTGGTTGGGAGGAACGGCCTCCCCGATCTGAACCCGAGTGGTGTTTTGTTATTGGACTTCTGTGCTAGTCACAGTTTGTCCATAACGAACACCATGTTCGAGCATAGGGGTGTCCATAAGTGCACGTGGCACCAGGACACCTTAGGTCGGAGGTCGATGATCGACTTTGTAGTCGTGTCATCTGATCTCCGACCCTATGTCTTGGACACTCGGGTGAAGAGAGGGGCTGAGTTGTCAACTGATCACCACCTGGTGGTGAGTTGGATCCGCTGGCGGAGGAGGAAGCTGGACAGACCTGGCAGGCCCAAACGTATGGTGAGGGTCTGCTGGGAACGTCTGGCTGAGCACTCTGTTGGGGAGGTCTTTAACTCCCACCTCCGGGAGAGCTTTTCCCAGCTTCCGAGGGAGGCGGGGGACATTGAGTCTGAGTGGACCATGTTCTCTACCTCCATTGTGGACGCAGCTGTTCGGAGCTGTGGCCGCAAGGTCTCCGGTGCCTGTCGTGGCGGCAATCCCCGAACCCGGTGGTGGACACCGGAAGTAAGGGATGCCGTCAAGCTGAAGAAGGAGTCCTATCAGGCCATGTTGACCTCCGGGACTCCTGAGGCAGCCGACGGGTATCGGCAGGCCAGGCGTGCTGCAGCTCGGGCAGTTGCGGAGGCAAAAACTCGGAACTGGGAGGAGTTCGGGGAGGCCATGGAGAAGGACTATCGGTCGGCCTCGAAGAAATTCTGGCAAACCGTCCAGCGCCTCAGGAGGGGGAAGCAGTACTCTGCCAACACTGTTTACAGTGCGGGTGGGGAGCTGTTGACCTCAACTGGGGACATTGTCGGGCGGTGGAAGGAATACTTTGAGGATCTCCTCAATCCCACCGTCATGTCTTCCACTGAGGAGACTGAGGCTGATGACTCAGAGGTGGACTCGTCCATTACCCAAGCCGAAGTCACTGAGGTGGTTTGCAAGCTCCTCGGTGGCAAGGCACCGGGGGTGGATGAGATCCGCCCTGAGTATCTCAAGTCTCTGGATGTTGTGGGGCTGTCTTGGTTGACACGCCTCTGCAACATCGCGTGGCGGTCGGGGACAGTGCCTCTGGAGTGGCAGACTGGGGTGGTGGTCCCTCTTTTTAAGAAAGGGGACCGGAGAGTGTGCTCCAATTATAGGGGAATCACACTTCTCAGCCTCCCAGGGAAAGTTTACTCCAGGGTACTGGAGAGGAGAATTCGACCAATAGTCGAACCTCGGATCCAGGAGGAACAATGCGGTTTTCGTCCTGGTCGCGGCACACTGGACCAGCTCTATACCCTTCATAGGGTGCTCGATGGTTCATGGGAGTTTGCCCAACCAGTCCACATGTGCTTTGTGGATCTGGAGAAGGCATTCGACCGTGTCCCCCATGGTATTCTGTGGGGGGTGCTTCGGGAGTATGGGGTTCGGGGCTCTTTGCTAAGGGCTGTCCGGTCCCTGTACGAACGGAGCAGGAGTCTGGTTCGCATTGCCGGCAGTAAGTCAGACCTGTTCCCAGTGCATGTGGGACTCCGTCAGGGCTGCCCTTTGTCACCGGTTCTGTTCATAATTTTTATGGACAGAATTTCTAGGCGCAGCCAGGGGCCGGAAGGAATCCTGTTTGGGAACCACAGGATTTCATCTCTGCTTTTTGCGGATGATGTTGTCCTGTTGGCTTCTTCAAACCAGGACCTTCAGCATGCACTGGCGTGGTTTGCAGTCAAGTGTGAAGTGGCTGGGATGAGAATCAGCACCTCCAAGTCCGAGGCCATGGTTCTCGACCGGAAAAGGGTGGCTTGCCCTCTCCAGGTTGGTGGAGAAGTCCTGCCTCAAGTGGAGGATTTTAAGTATCTCGGGATCTTGTTCACGAGTGAGGGAAGGATGGAGCGTGAGATCGACAGGCGGATCGGTGCAGCCTCCGCAGTGATGCGGTCGCTTTACCGGTCCGTCGTGGTGAAGAAGGAGCTGAGCCAAAAGGCGAAGCTCTCAATTTACCGGTCGATCTACGTTCCGACTCTCACCTATGGTCATGAGCTTTGGGTAATGACAGAAAGAACAAGATCGCGGATACAAGCGGCCGAAATGAGTTTCCTTCGCAGGGTGGCTGGGCGCTCCCTTAGAGATAGGGTGAGAAGCACAGTCACTTGGGAGGAGCTCGGAGTAGAGCCGCTGCTCCTCCACATCGAGAGGAACCAGCTGAGGTGGCTCGGGCATCTTTTTCGGATGCCTCCTGGACGCCTCCCTGGGGAGGTGTTCCAGGCATGTCCCCCCGGGAGGAGGCCCCGAGGAAGACCCAGGACACGCTGGAGGGACTATGTCTCTCGGCTGGCCTGGGAACGCCTCGGTGTTCTTCTCGAGGAGCTGGCCGAGGTGTCTGGGGAAAGGGAAGTTTGGGCTTCCATGCTTAGACTGCTGCCTCCGCGACCCGGTCCTGGATAAGCGGAAGAAGACGAGACGAGACAAGACGAGAATTTGTACTTTGTCCCAACTTTTTTTGGAATTGGGGTTTGTACACACACACACACACACACACACACACACACACACACACAAATTGCACATTGGGGATAGGGCCAAGAATAGTTCTATTGCACATTTGAGTTTAAAGCCATGATTGCTTTGGGATATAAACTGTTTTATAGGCGGTTTAAACAAGCTCCAGTTAGTTCAAAATGCAGCAGCAAGAGTCCTGACTAGAACTAGAAAATATGACCACATCACCCCTGTCTTATCCACACTGCATTGGCTCCCAATCAAATGTTGTATTGATTATAAAATACTACTATTGACCTTTAAAGCACTGAATAGTCTTGCACGACAGTGCCTGAGTGAACTTCTGGTCCTCTATGACCCGCCAAGCCTACTTAGATCAAAAAGTGCAGGCTATCTCCTGGTACCTCGTGTAGTGAAGGCTACATCAGGGGGCAGAGCCTTTTCTTACAAAGCCCCACAGTTATGGAACAGCCTTCCAAGTAGTGTTCGGAATCAGACACAGTCTCAGTGTTTAAGTCTCAGCTGAAAACATATCTGTTTAGTCATGCCTTTTGTTAATGGTGTTTATGAGGTAAAGGTGTATATCTGGAGGATCCTCAGACAGAGTGTTTTGGTAAACTGGGATGTATGGATGCTGTCAGTCCCCACTCGCTTGCTCACTTGAGTTTTTTAATGGTGTAGTGGCTGGCTGCTTCATGTCCCGGGGCTCCCTCATGCCTGTGTTACCTTCTGGCTCTCCCCTTTTAGTTATGCTGTCATAGTTAGTTGCCAGAGTCCCTGCTTGTACTCAGTGCAATATGTCTGCTGTTCCTACTTATTCAGGTGACATTGGGCATACCTAACAACCTGTGTTTTCTCTCTCTCCCCCCCCAAAAAAAAATCTGTCCTTCTAAGTTACATGTCAATCCTGAGATCAAGATGCTGACCTTCTCCTCAGACCTGTCTGATCCATCCTGGTGCCGTGTCTAGTTGGAGTCTCATCACATCACTCCTGTCAAGGACGGCCCCATGTGGACAGTTGAAAGTCACACCTGGAGGATGCTCTGGACACTTACAGTCATGCTTTTATGGCTGAGGACTACAGGTGACTTGCTAACTTTAGGACTGCAGTTGTTATGAACAGTTTTGCACTCAAGTTTCCATCAGTGAAGAGTTTATAACATCAACGAAACTGACTTCATGTTAAAACTGTTAATGTTTTAGTCATGTTGTCTGTTGTTACCAGTGTTGTGTGTAATGCGTTATAAAGTAACGTGTTACAGTAATGTAACTACTTTTTTCGGGTGAAAAGTAGTGTAACGTGCTACCAACGAAAATTTGGTAACGAAACATAGTTCCTTTTCCAATTCGGCACAACATTACTTTCCGTAGGGACATATTTGACAGCGACACCACTTCTCACCTTCACGCTTGCACAATAGTCTCTCATTTCACACAGCTCTCATTTCACACAGTAGGCCATAAGTAGAGGCTGATGGCATGATGAAGAGAGCAAGCAGCGAGAAGCAGCCAACAATAACTTTTGAGGGATGGAAGTATTCTCATTACTTTGAACTCACTGAAACAAAGGGGAGGAATGTGAGTGTTAGGTGTAAACTCTGCCCTGGCCAGAAAGTTTTATCCACTGCCATTAATTCAACTGCTAACCTTTCTAAGCATTTGAAAGGAAAACATGCTAACGTAAGCTTGTAGCTCAGGATCCCCGGGGAAATGATGATGGGCCAAGCCCAAATAAGCAGCTAAAACTTCATTTTCACGAGGTAACTAAACAACAGTTGGACAAACTTGCCGCTTCATTCATCATTGAAGAAATGTTGCCCATCAATACTGTCGAATCTCCCACTTTCAGAAAGATACTTAGCAAGATACCGATAACAGGAGACAGACGCCCATGGTCAGATCGTAAAACTTTTACATGCTATCTGGATGAACGTTATCTGAAAATGGAGAATGAATTAAGACATCTTTCGAGAGTTTGCAGTACAGTATGTGTCAACCACAGCGGATATATGGAGTAGCCATAACAGAAGCTTTTTGGGAATCACTGTGCACTGGATCAATCCACAAAACTTTAATCGTGAGAAAGCTGCCATCGCTTGCAGAAGAATTAAGGGAAGGCATACATATGATGTTATAGGCTTTGAATTGGAACAAATTCACTCAGCGTTTGGCCTTTCACATAGGATCACCGCCACCATTACAGACAACAGGTCGAATTTTGTTAAAGCTTTTAAGATGTATGCACCCCCCCCCCGAGCCTGACGAGGAGGAAGATGAAGAACAATGTGTAGTTTTCACAGATATGGAAGAGTTGCTTGGCACCACAGAGGGTCAGTTTTCTCTTCCTCTGCATTTTAGGTGTGCCTCGCATATGCTCAACTTGATCTTGTGCAATGACATCGACAAATGGCTGTCATCAAACAGTGACTCAAAATTTGTGTACAGGAGTGCCACGGCGAAGTGCACTGCTCTTTGGACAAAGGCAAGCTGTTCTACCGTGGCCTCTGAGACTGTTGATGAAATATGTGGGAAAAAAATTATTGTGCCTACATCAACAAGGTGGAATTCATACCACGATGCCTTGTCCCATATCACTGACATACCGGCCCAGGATTTGAATACGCTTTGTACGAGACTGGACTGCAGAGCCCCAACAGAGTGTGAACATCTATTTCTAAAAGAATACTGCAATGTTTTGAAATCGTTGACAGTAGCACTTGACATCTTGCAAGGCGAAGATAACTGTTACTATGGGAGTCTTCTACCAACCCTGGAGATCCTGATGACCAGGACGCTGGCTCTTCAAAATGGACTGTTGAGGATGACCGCAGGCCTACTGGGGGTAATTGTACAGGTAAGCCAATTCTTAATATTCTAACTTAAAGTTAGTAGCCTAGACATATGCTTATCCATAACGTGCATTTCTTCGTAAATATTCTAAATTTTGATACATGCATTAATCACGCTTCGATAGAGTGAGTCATGTGCCTGAAAATAGGCTTAGGCTATGTCTTTTCATTTTGTCCTAGGCTATCAAGACACAATTTGCACCAGTGTTGGAGAGCAGCAAAGCTTTATTGGCTGCCTTGACGTTGCCGAAATTTAAAGTATGATGGATCGGGGCAGCGGAGTGGAGAGAAGAAGCATGTGTGCTTCTTGTCGTGGAGTGTCACACTATACCACAGGATGCAGAGCTGGCCGAGAATAAAAACCGAGAAGTTGCCGCACACAGCAGTGCCAATGAGAAGGACTTTTTTCTTTTGATGATGAGGAGGATGAAATCATGTCCTTTAGCGCAGATGCAGAGGTACTTGAGTACATGAGATCAGGCTCAGAGTTAGGAGTCCTCAACCGTTTCCCCCGAGTGAAAGCTGTGTTCATGAAATACAACACTGCCACACCATCCAGTGCACCAGTGGAAAGGCTGTTCAGCCTGGGAGGTCTTGTGCTGACCCCCAGAAGAAACAGACTTTCCGATAAACGTTTTGAAAGACTACTCCTGATGAGGTATAATCACACATTTTGTGCTGATCTAGGATAAGTTGACTGCCACCCATGCTATAGCTTTGGCCTTTGCACAATACTTTTTTTTCTATCTTTTTCTTGCCATGATCACACTGTGAAGAAGGGTAAGCAGTAGCCTTTTTTAATGTTGGGACTAGTTTTGTGTTAAGTTGTAGGCCTATTATGCCATTTTATTTTATTTACTCAAGCCATCAACATCAAACTATTTTGAGGTTATTCTATTTTTCTGTTGTATTTATATGAGGCATGTTTTATTTTGAGACATATGAGCCATTTTGAGGTTGTCATCACGTTCCTAAGGAGCCTATATTGAGGCTGTTATTTGCTGCTGTTTCACAGGGCTTTGGTGGTGAAGCCTGTAGCCAAATATGTTCATGTCAAGTGCAGAATAAAGAGCATAAAAGAAATACCTGTTATGTCATCAATAGAACTTTCTGTAGGCAGCGTACACTAGGCCTACACATTTAGGAACAATGTGGAGTACTGCCCAGACTCAAGCAACACAAAAGTAATGTAAAAGTAACGAATAACATAAAAAAGTTACTTTACATAGAAGGTAACTAAGTAAAGTAACGGATTACTTTTTAAAGAAGTAACAAGCAAACACTACTTTTTAAAAGTAACTTCCCCAACACTGGTTGTTACCCAAATGAGGATGGGTTCCCTTTTGAGTCTGGTTCCTCTCAAGGTTTCTTCCTCATGTCATCTGAGGGAGTTTTTCCTTGCCACTGTTGCCACATGCTTGCTCATTGGGGATAGATTACGGATAAAATTAGCTCATGTTTTAAGTCATTCAAATTCTGTAAAGCTGCTTTGCGACAATGTTTATTGTTAAAAGCGCTATACAAATAAACTTGACTTGACTTGCGAAAATCTCAGATCATTCAGTTCTGATTGATAAGTACCCAAAATCAATAGGGAGTTTACAGTTCGATGAAAGAATCCTTCATGGAAATTTAAAGTTAATTGGAACAGCTGTTCAGGAGCTATTGTGTTAACAGCACTGTTTTACACTCATTGACCTCTTTAGATCAATCATGTTAACAGTGACAGAAAAAGGAAGAAAAACAAGGAGCTACATTGCGCAGGGCAATGATATGGGCAGGTTACACATGGCAATCAAAACAGGTAATTGTTGTTCTGTAGCACAACTATGATGTCTCCTGAGTCTATTAGGGTTACAGGTACAAAATAGTACCTGTCAAGTTGATTTTTATGACCTTCAAACAAGGTCATAATTGGGTCAAGGTCAAATGTCCCACACTACAATGTTCCCCAAGTCCATTGGTACCACTCACAAGGCTGTACCCTTCTTTATTCTGCTAATTATGGTGTTCGCAAAGTAGTACCCATCAACTTGATTTTCATGATAGTTTAAGTGTTTTTTGTGACATTCAAACTAGGTCATATTTGGGTTAAGGACAAATGTCTCATATGGGTGCACAACTACAATGTTCCTCAAGTCCATTGCTACCACTCACTAGGCTGTACCATTGCTCCTTTTGGTAGTTATGGTGTTCACAAAGTAGTTCCCCTCAAAGTGTGATGGACAGACAGAATGATTATAATGGAAATTTGATGGAATATGACATGATTTTTTGTGACATCATTATCAAGTTTGCTCAAGATTTTATTTTATCGATCAAAAGGGGTTTTAATGGAGAACCTACAAAAAAATTATCAAATTTCGAGTTAAACTTTGAGTTATAGCCACTTGAAATGTTGGCACTAAAAACCGGTACTGTAACCTTGACCTTTGAACCCCAAATTTTGCATATGACCTCAGAATTAGGCCCAGAATGCTAATTCATTGTCTGTGGGTAAAAACACAGAGGAAATAGTTGTGTAAAATGGCCCTGTGGTAAAAACACTGAGAGGAGATAGTTGTGTAAAATGGTTCTGTGGGTAAAAACACTGAGAGGAAATGGTTGTGTAAAATGGCCCTGTGGTAAAAACGCTGAGGGGCAATCTCTCATTCATTATCTCTAGCCGCTTTATCCTTCTACAGGGTCGCAGGCAAGCTGGAGCCTATCCCAGCTGACTACGGGCGAAAGGCGGGGTACACCCTGGACAAGTCGCCAGGTCATCACAGGGCTGACACATAGACACAGACAACCATTCACACTCACATTCACACCTACGGTCAATTAAGAGTCACCAGTTAACCTAACCTGCATGTCTTTGGACTGTGGGGGAAACCGGAGCACCCGGAGGAAACCCATGCAGACATGGGGAGAACATGCAAACTCCGCACAGAAAAGCCCTTGCCGGCCACGGGGCTCGAACCCGGACCTTCTTGCTGTGAGGCGACAGCGCTAACCACTACACCACCGTGCCACCCTATTGATAATATAAGTGTATATATGTGGGTATGGGTACGTACAGATATATATATATTATATAAAATGTGAGTATGGGCGGTGTAGTGGTTAGCACGATCGCCTCACAGCAAGAAGAAGGTTCTGGGTTTGAACCCAGCAGCTGGCAAGGTCCTTTCTGTGTGGAGTTTGCATGTTCCCTGCGTGGGTAGATGTATGTATGTAGGCATGTGACAGTTTGTATGGGTGGGTGGAGCGCAGAAGGACGGCAGGCCAGAACTGAGTTCCAAAAAACTCTTTTTATTTGCACTTTTCAGTACTAATACACTCTCCCAGCCACACACATACACAAACAAGTCATCTGGTGCAGGAGAGAGCCCCCTCTGCTCTCGCTCTCTCTCCTTAAATAGGGCGCGGTCACTGGGGAAGACACACAAACACAGGTTAACTGACATCAGGTGCAGTGATTCTGCCACTTACCTTCCCTGTCTCGATTAATGGGAGAGGGCACAAAGGCGCTTTTGGAATGGCCGCTGGATTTACTAACTGGCATTCGTGGCACGCTGTACACCACCTACGGACATCGCCACGAATCCCTGGCCAATAGAACCGGGCCATTATTCGGGCTAGTGCTTTATGCTGCCCTAAGTGTCCAGCCATGGGATTAAAGTGAGCCCCCTGGAATACCAATTCCCGGCGGCTCTTCGGAATCAAAAGCTGCGTGACTCACTCTTTAGTCTGAGTGTCCTGCGTCACTTGGTATAATCTATCCTATATAATCGCGAAGTAGGGGAAGGACGGGGTGGCGTTTGGCTGGAGCGTTTGACCATCGATTACTCTCACTTGGTCAAACGCATGCCACAGAGTCTCATCTCGTGACTGCTCTAATGGAAAATCTGCAAGGGATTCCCCAATAGAGAGAGGAGGAGCCGGCAGCTCCTCACTCTAATGCGGAGATGACGGAGACGGCTCTGTGACAGCTGCTCCCGCCAACGCGACACCGGGACCACCCCCTATTAAACTATGGCAGACTAACATACTGATACATATCTGAGCTCCGGATCAATGCACTGCCGAAGCGCGCAGAAGGTGTTAGTACGCCTGTCATTATAGTGCGCACTTTCCATAGCATAGAAAATCGCTATGTTTCAATTTGTGTAACTGAACTTGTTTCATATCACTGGTCATATAAACCTATGTAAACAGGAAAAACGCGGAAGAGTTTGGTCGCATCTAACTACAGCCCCAAAAAATACCATTGGCCATACTGAGCCTAGCTACATTGCTAACAGGAGTGACAGCGTGTCTGACTGCGTCTGACTGACTGGGAGGTCGCGCAAAGCTCGGACAGGTACGGAGCAGCTCATCTCAATTCAGATAAGAGCATATTTCATTATGGAAGTACGGTGGACGGTTCCTTTAACTCCCACAACATTTTTTTAATCTATCCAGGAAGATGGAATGATCAATGGTTTCAAAGGCTGCACTAAGGTCAAGCAATACAATCAGGGAGACACAGCCCTGATCAGACACCAACAGTAGGTCATTTACTACTTTAACCAGTGCTGTCTCTGTGCTATGATGAGGTCTAAATCCTGACTGATAAATTTCATGGATGTTATTCCGATGTAAATATGAGCATAACTGCTGTGCTACAGCTTTTTCTAGGCTCTTGGAGATAAAGGGGAGGTTTGAAATTGGCATATAATTGGACAGCTGACAGGGGCCGAGGTCAGGTTTTTTCATCAGGGGTTTGATAACTGCAAGTTGAAAGGATTTGTGTACATAGCCAATTCTAAGGGAAGACCTGATTATTTTTTGAAGAGGTTCAATTACTTCAGGTATTATCTGTTTGAATACTCGTGCAGGTAAGGGATCTAGAACACAAGTTGAAGATTTTGATGTGGAGATTACTGAAATTAGTGAAATTTCTCAAAGGGGAGGAAAACATTCCAGTTGCTGATCTGATACAGTTATATTGTTAACTACAGGTCAAGTCAAGTCAAGTTTATTTGTATAGTGCTTTTAACAATAAACATTGTCGCAAAGCAGCTTTACAGAATTTGAACGACTTAAAATATGAGCTAATTTTATCCCTAATCTATCCCCAATGAGCACGCCTGTGGCGATGGTGGCAAGGAAAAACTCCCTCAGATAACATGAGGAAGAAACCTCGAGAGGAACCAGACTCAAAAGGGAACCAATCCACATCTGGGCAACAACAGACAACATGACTATAACATTAACAGTCCTAACATAAAGTCAGCTTCGTTGATGCTAAAAGCCCCCCACCAATGGAAACCCGAGCGCAAAACCGTTCACGACAACTGCAGTCCCAAAGTCAGCAAGTCAACTGCAGTCCTAACGTCAGCAAGTCAACTGCAGTCCCCAGCCAAAAAGCACCACTGCAAGAGTCCAGAGCATCCTCCAGGTGCAACCCCCAACTGCCCACATGGGGCCACCCTCCACAGGAGCGATGCGATGAGACTCCAACCAGACACAGGGCACCAGGATGGATCAGGCAGGTCCGAGGAGCAGAAGAGGTCAGCATCTTGATCCCAGGACCAACATGTAACTCAGAGGGACAGATCTGGGGGGGGGGGAGAGAAGAGAGAGAAAACACAGGTTGTTAGGTAGGGACAGTATACATATTGCACTGAGTACAAGCAGGGACTCCGGGAACTAACTATGACAACATAACTAAAAGGGGAGAGCCAGAAGGTAGCACAGGCATGAGGGAGCCCCGGGACATAAAGCACCCAGCCACTACACTGTCAACAAACTTGAGTGAGCAAGCGAGTGGGGACTGACAGCATCCATACATCCCAGTTTACCAAAACACTCTGTCTGAGGACCCTCCAGATCTACACCTTTACCTCATAAACACCATTAACACAAGGCTTGACTAAACAGATCTGTTTTCAGCCTAAACTTAAACACTGAGACTGTGTCTGATTCCTGAACACTACTTGGAAAGCTGTTGCATAACTGTGGGGCTTTGTAAGAAAAGGCTCAGCCCCCTGATCTAGCCTTCACTATATGAGGTACCAGCAGATAGCCTGCACATTTTGATCTAAGTAGGCTTGGCGGGTTATAGAGGACCAGAAGTTCACTCAGGCACTGTGGTGCAAGACCATTTAGTGCTTTAAAGGTCAATAGTAGTACTTTGTAATCAATACAAAATTTGATTGGGAGCCAACGCAGTGTGGATAAGACAGGGGTGATGTGGTCATATATTTGAGTTCTAGTAAGGACTCTTGCTGCTGCATTTTGAATTAACTGGAGCTTGTTTATGCACTTATTGGAACATCCAGACAGTAAGGCATTACAACAATTCAACCTGGAGGCAGGGCTTTGAACCGGTTCAAAGAACGAAAACGAAAACCGGGAATTTTTTCTATTTCACATGGAACAGAAACGAAACAAGAAACTTTATTATTTTTTATGTTCCGGAACAGAAACGCTTATTAAAAATAATGGTAACCGGTTAATACCGGTTTTTATTTCGTTCCTCAAAGTTTCCGTAGCCTACAAATAAAAAAGTCATTCTTCTCCTGCGCAAGTTTCTATGACCTGCTGGGGTTCACTTCCTGTGTGACGTTCGCTGACTGAATGGAGAGAGCGGGAAGGTGGACTACTATCACGTCTCCACGTGATAATAAGTGAGTAAGTGCATTACTCAGTAAGTGCATTAATGAGTGTCTGAGCAAGGAAGAGCCTGAACGTTGCAACCTCCCTATTGGCTGTTTGTAAAAATGTATCAATTGTTGCCCTTCCCACGGGAATCATCGCGGGCTTGAGAGACGAGACCTGACGAGTTAGTTCGTTGGTAGCAGAACAAAATGTCAGAAAAGGAAAGAAAATAAACGGAGGGTCGAAAATACAAAAAAGGAGGCAGAAAATGCAAAATGAGTTTTAAGGTAGGACAAATGGTTACTTTTTAAGGCAGCCCGCCGTGGCTGCAGGCTTTCAGTTGTGTCATTGAATGGTTACTTTTCTGAGGCAGCCATGGCTGCCTGCAGGCTTATTTATTATAGCCCATTTAGTTAAAATAGTTGATATAAAATGTTTATAGTTATAGTTATGTGATGGTTGTCCTGATTTAGACTGGTGGGTTTTTTTTTTTTTGGGGGGGGGGGTTGCGCGATGTTGCACCCAGGTCCAGATTAGGGCAGAACCAGCCCTGGCTACATTTCAGGTGTAGTTTGTTTTATGTATGTATGTACGTGCATAGATGTGTACTTGGTCTTCCAATATGGCGCCTAACAAAATCTCGCAGCACGGTGACGTCATGCGGTAGCCCTCTATAGGGCCTGACTAGCCTTTGGTAACACACTAAATGAATTATCTTTCATTTTTGGCACTTTTTCTGTTTGTGTAGATGGGAAGACATACTGAGAATCCAAATTGCCAACATTTGAAATAATAATTGTTTTGAATTATTTCTTGTCTTATTTAATGAAGGTTGTAATAGAATTAGCCTACATTTGGCTTAAGCTGGATGAGACAGAGACATAATTTTATAGCCATTTGTTAAACAGCTGACAGGGAACGTAATTAACCATTCCGGGAACGAAATTTTTTTGTTCTAACCGGTTCGGGAACGTCTATTTAATGGTGGAACTCAAAACCGGAAACGTTAAAATTCCATTTCTGTTCGGAACGAACCAATAGGAAAAAAATTCTGGTTCAAAGCCCTGCCTGGAGGTAATGAAAGCATGAACTAGTTTTCCTGCATCATGTAGTGACATCAAATTTCTTATCTTAGCAATATTTCTGAGATGAAAGAAAGCTATCCGGGTAATGTTATCAAAGTGAGTTTCGAATGAAAGACTGGGGTCAATAATCACTCCGAGGTCTTTTACTGCTGCACGTGAAGAAACAGAAAGGCCATCCAGAGTTACTGTGGAATCAGAAAACATACTTCTAGCTGTATGTGGTCCGAGTACAAGTACTTCAGTCTTGTCAGAGTTAAGCAGAAGGAAATTAATAAGCAACCAGTGTCTAATATCTTTTACACATTCCTCAATTCTATTAAGCTGGTGTCTCTCGTCAGGTTTTGCAGAAACATACAACTGTGTCATCAGCGTAACAGTGGAAACTAATACAATGTTTACGAATAATATCACCCAGAGGTAACATATATAAAGAAAAAAGCAGTGGACCCAAGACAGAACATTGTGAAACACCAAACTTTACCTCAGTACGTCGAGAAATATCACCATTTATATCAACATACTGATAGCGATCGGTTAAATAAGAGCTGAGCCAGGAGAGGGCCGTTCCCTTAACTCCCACGACATTTTCTAGTCTATCCAGAAGAATGGAATGATCAGTGGCATCAAATGCTGCACTAAGGTCAAGCAACACAAGCAGCGAGACATAGCCCTGATCAGACACCAACAGTAGGTCATTTACGACTTTAACCAGAGCTGTCTCTGTGCTATGATGAGGTCTAAATCCTGAGTGATACATTTCATGGATGTTATTCCTATGCAAATATGAGCATAACTGCTGTGCCACAGCTTTTTCAAGGATCTTGGAGATAAAGGGGAGGTTTGATATTGGCCGATAATTGGACAGCTGACAGGGATCAAGGTCAGGTTTTTTAATCAGGGGTTTGATAACTGCTAGTTTAAAGGATTTGGGTACATAGCCAATCGTGAGAGAAAAATTTATTATTTTTAGAAGTGGTTCAATTACTTCAGGTATTATCTGCTTGAATAGACGTGTACGTAAGGGATCTAGTACACAAGTTGAGGCTTTTGATGCCGAGATTAATGAAAGTAATTCAGTTTCTTTTAGGGGAGTAAAACATTCTAATTGCTGATCTGATACAGTTATATTGTTAACTACAGGGTCACTTACATTGTCTCATCTCATCTCATTATCTCTAGCCACTTTATCCTGTTCTACAGGGTTGCAGGCAAGCTGGAGCCTATCCCAGCTGACTACAGGCGAAGGGCGGGGTACACCCTAGGCAAGTTGCCAGGTCATCATAGGGCTGACACAGAGACACAGACAACCATTCACAGCTATGGTCAATTTAGAGTCACCAGTTAACCTAACCTGCATGTCTTTGGACTGTGGGGGAAACCAGAGCACCCAGAGAAAACCCACACAGACACGGGGAGAACATGCAAACTCCGCACAGAAAGGCCCTCGCTGGCCACGGGGCTCGAACCCGGACCTTCTTGCTGTGAGGCGACAGCGCTAACCACTACACCACCATGCTGCCCCACTTACATTGTCTGACCTTAAATTAGTAGTTTGAATTTTTTTTCAGATATTCTCAATTTTGTCATTTAAAAAAATTCATGAAATCATTGCTACTACATACTACAGGTGTGCATGTGTCTATAGTGGACTTATTCCTGGTTAATTTTGCTACATTAAATAGGAATCTAGGATTATTTTTGTTATCTTCTATTAGGGAGGAGAGATATGTTGATCTCGCAGCACTAAGAGCTTTTCTATACTTCAGGAAGCTCTCCCTAATCAAAAAGAAGTATACTTCAAGTTCATTTTATTTAGTATACTTAAGTAAAGTTAAAGTATATTCCCTTCAGTATACTTTTGTGTACCAAGTATACTGATATCAATGTACTTACAGTATACTTGTAAGTAAACTAATCTAATACTTCTTGGGACTAAATTGGCCCACTTTTAGTTTATAAAAAGTATACTTTAAGTCCAAGAGAAGTAAACTTTGAGTATACAACTAGTATTTTTTTTTTACTGCAAGTATACCACAAGTAAACTTGTATACTAATAGTTTACTAGTTCTATACTTGTAGTCCACTCTTTAGTTTACAAAAACCTTAATAAACTTAAGCCAGTCCTGCTGGTCTAGGGAACTGAACCAGAAACCTTTTGGTCCCAAAGCTATTTCTCTAACCGTTAGGCCATGGCTTCCCCCAAGCTCAATATACTTAAGGCCAATTTATGCTGACAACGCAGTCCTCGCAGATGGTGTCGCAGATGGCATCGCAGATGGCGTCTGCGTAGCCCCCCTCTTCGCAGACGCTCTGCGTGCACCTCCCAAAAATTGTGACCACTGCAGAAGCCTCGCAGACAGCGTCGCAGACAAGAGGGGTCTGATTGGTCCACTCTACATCTGCTGTACACGCACTTCCGCTTCCCTACTTTCCCGGTTTGGTTTGTTTTCACTACCACCATTTTTAAAAACACGAGCGAAGATGGAGCAGCACGAAGAGCGGTTGATCGAGGAAGTGAGGAAGTACGTACATCTATACGACTCCAGTTCTAGTCATTATAAGTAACCGGAGGATAAACACTCCACTAACCACACCCACCAACTACCCCTAGTGATTTCGCGACTTCACACCCCCTTGCGTTGTGGCGGTGAATAACATCGCGCACGCCTATTACTCCCCGCTCAACGATAAATTACAACTGTCTGCGAAAAGCTATCTGCGAAAGCTTTGTCGCAAGAGCATACAGAGGCCCTTAGACTTTTCTATATACTTTTCCATATAAGCCAAGTATACTTATGTATAACTTTATTAAGTATATCTCTGATAAGTAAATAAAAAGTAAACTGAAAGCATACTCTCTTATTTTTAGTTTAAAAGAAGTATACTAGAAGCACACTTGAATAAACTTTTTTGTAAGGGCTCCTTCCACACTAATTTGTACACTACCAATTTTGTTTGATGCCATTTACTTTCCAATTTTATAGTGGTCTGTTTTAATGTGCGAGTGTCATCATTATACCAGGGTGCTAATTTTTTGTCTCTGACCATTTTCCTTTTAAGAGAAGTGACATTATCTAAGGTATGGCAGAATGTTGACTCTAAGCAAAAGTTGCCTGATCAAGTTCTGCAGGGGCTGACAGTGACCCAATCAAAGTTGACAACTCTGGGAGATCATTTATAAAGCTCTGTGCAGTAGTTGACGTGAATGTACGGTACGTTTAATACAGTAGTGTGGTGAGGTGCATATATTATTACTCAGACATATTTTGAATGAGATGAGATAATGATCTGAGATAACTTCAGACTGTGGAAGTATGATGATATTTTCTACATTTAACCCGAATGTTAGAATTAGATCGAGGGTGTGACCACCATTGTGGGTCGGTCCGATGACATCCTGATTAATCCCTACTGAATATAAAATGGACACAAACGCTGTTTTTAAAGGGTCTTCTGGGTTATCGAAGTGAATATTAAAATCTCCGACAACTAAAGCTTTGTCTACGGATATAACCAGATCTGAGATAAAATCTGCAAATCCAGAAAGAAACTCAGAATATGGCCCCGGGGGGCCTGTAAATAATAAGTAACGGAATTAACTGGATAGACTTATTTTTCGAGGCTACATACATTATATGAGTATGAAGAACTTCAAATGTATTTAATTAATAACCAGATTTTTGTGTTACACCAAGATAATCATGATAAATAACTGCAATGCCGCCTCCTCTGCCAGTTAGATGACGCTGGTGTATATAACTGTATCCAGGAGGACTCGCTTCATTTAATGCTATATATTCATTTGGCTTAATCCATGTTTCAGTTAAACACAGTACATTAAACTCCTGATCAGTAATAAGTTCATTAACCATTCGCGCTTTAGATGTAAGAGATCTAATATATAATAGCCCCACCTTTAGATCAAAGGTGCTGGCAGCAGCTGTACAGTCAGTACAATCTAATTTTATATTGATTAGGTTACTGGAACAAACTCTCTGAATATTTCTACCTTTTTGTTGAGCTCGGGGAACAGACACAGTCTCGATGTAGTGGACCCTGAGTGACGACTCTGTGCAGCTAGCAGACAGTCAGTTTAGCCTGTTCGTCTGCTCCCTGGCCTTGGCTCTGGATTGTCAGAAATTAACTTGGCCTGTTCTGAGACTATGCTGCAGTAAATGAGAGCAGCACCTTCCCGAGTGGGATGGATACTGTTCCGCCCTAACAGGCCAGCAGTGCCCTCAAAATTAGCCCAATTATCTATAAAGCCCACACTGTTTTCAGAGCACCACCTGGACAACCAGCAGTTCAGCGACCATAACCTGCTGTAAGCTACATCGCCACGCCACATTGGGATGGGGCCAGAGCATACTACAGCATCGGACATCGCCTTCGTTAATTTAAACACCTCTACAAAGTTACTCTTAGTAACCTCAGACTGATGAAGGCGTATATCATTAGCTCCTGCATGGATCGCTATCTTTGAGAACCTGTGCTTGCCTAGGACCCTAAGGTTACCTGCTATGTCTGGCACCCTGGCTCCCGGTATACACCTGACTAAAGCTGCTGGTGCCCCTAAAGGCTGAGCTCATTTCATATGCCGTATGATAGAGTCCCCTATAACCAGAGCTCTTTCAGATTTCTCAGCGGGTGCATCACTAAGGAGAGCAAACCTGTTCGACACGTGATGCGGAGACGAGTGGTGCACTCGTGGGCGAGCCTCAGCAGTAGGTTTGGCTCTACGCTTATGCCACCGAGTCATCACCCATTCGTCCCACTGTAAGGGCTCTAATGCCGGAGTTGTGGGATTACTAACTCCACCTAGGGCATCCAGACTTTCCTCTACAGAAACTACACTGTTCTCATGCTTACTGACCTTCTCTAAAGCCTGGACATGCGCTTCTAGCACTATAATCTTCTCCATCAGAGAACTAACTAATCTGCACTTATCATAAATAAAGCTATCGCTAGCGACGGAGGAAGAATGACTAAACATCCTGCACTCAACATACTGAACAGGCTGAAGGTGTGCCATGATGAAAAGATTCACGTACCTTAATCAAAGATCTGTTGATATTAAAGCAGATCAGATGTGGATGGCCTCCGCTTGTGGTCTTGACGCAGGAGGAGAAAAAGAAAAAGAAAGCTTCCAGTCTCTGCATTCTTCTGAAAAAGAGAGAAAAAATGGAAAAAGGGAAGCGAAAGTGGGAAGTACAAAAAGGAAAGCGACAGTGCAATAAAAATGAAGAGGATACTGGAAAATTATTTGTAGAAAAAAATTTTAAAAGATTAGGAATTAATGCCAACACTCGTGGAAAAATGACTCCTCGCAAACAACTCAGGAACCAGAAAATGTCTAGCACAGAATGCGCATGCGCAGCCCAATCACCAATCACAGTGACCAGTGTTAGTGGGTAACAGGGTTACTTAAATTGTCTGGACTTAAATCAGACAAATAAAATCTGACCTGATTTCTAGACTAGATTAGATTAGATTACAGTACAAGAATTGTTCATAAACAGATTGAGCTTTGGTCTTTTTAAATTTAGATAGTAAGTGATCTTGCTGCCTAATAAGATTTAGTATCTCTGATGTCATCCATGGTTCTGTCCTTTGTTTCACATGAATGTCCTTGAATGGTGCTAGTTTATCTAAAGGTTCCATGAAGATAGATTTGAAGGTCAACCAAGCTTCCTCTTCATTGGTGTTATTTGTTACTTCAGGCCAATCCTGTTCACTAAGTAGCTTTGTGAATTCATCCTTGTTGTACTGTTTCATGGTTCTGATACAGATGGTGTCATGTCCAAGAATTTGAGCCTTTATGACTTTACGAGTGCAGAAGGTGAACATAACTCAGTCCAATATCAATTACACCAGACTGACATATCTTATCCTCATTGGATACTAGAATTAAATCTATAGTAGACTCAGAATTGTTGCTCACTCTAGTTGGTTCCCTAATAAGCTGTTTAAGTCCATACATATGTTCATACTGACATAGTGAATTGAGAAGAGCATTACCAGATGTTGACATTACATTTGTATTAAAATCTCACAACACAATGCATTCATACTCTACAAAACCATTTGCTTCATTACAAGATTGCTCCAACAGTTCATAGAAGTCATTCTGTTTTGGTGGTCAATAACCGATTCCGGTGAGCATGGCACGTGTCTTTGGCAAGAGAATTCCTATCCAAAGGGTTTCGAGTCCATCTATGTCCAGATCAGGGCAAGGATTGAACATGAGATCACTCCTCACGAAGATATAGACTCTGCCGCCATTTCTGTTTTGATCCTTGCGATGAACAAGATAACCAGGGAGCTCAACTTCACTATGACCAGCTGATTGGTCTAGTCGGGACTCTGTTACTCCGATGACTGCTGCTTTTGTTTTTGCTGCAATCAGCTCCACTTCGTCCAGCTTAGGGAGTAAGCTACGAGCGTTCAAATGGAGACCTTTCTTCTGAAAGCACTGGTACTGGTCAGGATCAGGGTCCACAGCAGATGAGTTAGCTGGGTCCTCATCAGTGGCTGAGTCAAGCAAAGGGGCAGGGTCCCCATCATCATTAGGACAATTGGCGATGGCAGCTAGTCCACATCTGTCACATACAAATGTGATTTCTTCATTGGTCTGAACTGCGTGATCATATAAGGTCACGGGTATATCACAGCACATGATGTGAACCCACTGATTGCAAGTGTCACATGTGATGGCTTTGCTATTACTCCTTGCAGCTTTGTTGCATATCACACAGGGATATTTAGGTTTCCTGGTTGCAGGACCTGGACATGGGTGAATATGTCCACATATTAACAGGCTGTAGGTTATTAAAAGTCTATTTAGGCTCACCATTCGGTCGCTTGACATTCCTTTGTTAAGCTTGACAACCATGCATCCTTGACCTTCCCACTTCAATGTGGGTGATAATAGGAGATCATGCAGCTTTGCATGGCTGAAACTTGTTCTCTGTGAAAGCAACCATCCTGAAACATATCCCCAGCTGTCCTCCAGTCAAGTCAAGTTTATTTGTATAGCATTTTTAACAATAAACATTGTCACAAAGCAGCTATACAGAATTTGAACGACTTAAAACATGAGCTAATTTTATCCCTAATCTATCCCCAATGAGCAAGCCTGTGCCGATGGTGGCAATTATCACATCTAGCTCTACCAGCCAATCAGTGGGTGGATTCAAACTAAATGATGTAATTAACCTTGCTCTAGTGTTAGCTTTCTGTTACTATCTCTTATGTTAATGGGTCGGTTTTGACCAGGGATGAGAATGAAAAATATTTTAAAAGTCTGAAAAAACCGGGGTGGGGCCCGGGGGGTCATGGGGCTAATGATTTTTGGCTATTTTTTTTTTACCCCAAAACCATTAATTTTATCAGCAAAACTTTGCAATGTATTTGGAAATAAATCCCCCTTCTTGGTGGACTCCCAGGTGAAAATGATTAATATGGTACAAGAGACTTGTTTTTAATCAATTCACATTTGATGATTTCGAAAAGTCAATGCACCTTTTAATATAAACGAGCTCTATGGTATAATATTTCTGCATTTTAGCTATTCATATCTTTGAATACTCTAATCCTTTAAAATGAAGTGCAAACCAGAAAAAGTTCTATCATATAATTCTCTTAAGCTTTCTTCTGATGTTATCGTGGTAGCAGGAGGTCTTGCATATTAAGCAGGCAACATTCAACATCACTCATCACTTCCCTTTCAACTGTTGTGCGTACTAACTAGGTTTTATCTGGACAGGATGTTGTGTAATGTAATACAGATACCATATGGTCAATTTGAAGATCGAGATGGTGATTTTGAATTAAAGAACAGGCATGTACAATGGGCATTACATATTGGAATTTTTTTTTAAGTCAAAAACTATAAGTTCATCTCGGCCTAAAACATTTGGGCAGACGCTCCCGCGCAGCACATGCCAGCAATTCCGTCCCCCTATGAAATGAGCAATAAGTAGGAGAGTTATACATGCTATCATACCTAAAATTTTATCAGAAATATAGATATGATACTATGATTCTCCCCAACATGCTACATTAGATAAGCTAACCTCATTTATAAAAGATACACACTTATATATGACATGTAATTGATATATATATTTTTGGGGCGCGCACTCTCTCTCTGCCATGCTGATCCTGTAGGCTGCACTGAACTCCGGTCCTCGAGGAAAGAGATAAAAGCCTGCCCACACTGAAAGCTGATTGGCTTATTTTGCTGAGTAACCCAATCAAGATGCTCTTTGTCTGGCATGCGCTACATGAACAGGCACACAGGCAGTGTTGCCAGATTGGGTGGTTTTAAGTGCATTTTGGCGGGTTTTGAACATATTTTGGGATGGAAAACGTCAGCAGTATCTGGCAACACTGCACACAGTCTCCCTCGCGCACCCCCTCGCGCACACACATTCTAAGATGCGTGATGCAGACCTTAATGTTGCGCGCATGCTCTTGCTTGCTTCTATCAATATGCAGGAGACTCCCGGAACTTCCGGGAGACTTGGGATGTCTGCGTTATAAGGTGACCACAGATCGTTAATCATACCTCCCCCCAAAAAAAAAATTCTCAACGGATTTACATCGATCTCAAAAACGATCATTTTGGTCTGAAAAAGTCGGAAATCCGCCAATCGGCGGAAAATTCTCATCCCTGTTTGACCCGTGTCTTAAATTAGCCATAAAATACTCTAAAAACAATTATTTATCATCCAATTTGTTTCTTACCTCTTGGTCACCTTATTAGGCTCCCTTATCCATGAAAAGATTGGTTTTACTATTTTTGTTGTGGCCCCCTGGGCCTTTCTTTTAACAGCATACCCCTCGTTTTCAATATAAAAAAGTGGTCAAATGAACCTCAAGAGAATAATGTAAACAAATAAAAGGTTGTTCTGTTAACTGACTATTACTGAGGGGTATTAGATCACATCTCTTAAATGTTAAAAAAAAAAAGATTTTGATTTTATTATTATCAACTATAGTAACATCTATGGTGTTTCTGGTCAATTTCGACCCATATATATTTACTTCAAGAAAAGGGAAAAAAACAAGTCTTTTTTTTTTTTTTTTAATTTTCCTGCCTGTCAATGCGTCCCAGAGACTATCAGTGGCCTCATTGCTGGATCTGTACACTCCAGCAAGGAGAAGAACACCACTGTAGGCATCCAGGCATTCCTCATCAATGTCATTCCACATGTTGCCATGGACTTTTTTCCTTCAAGGTTTGTCATAGCAATTATGACTTTTTTTAGTGACAATGGCATAAACAGATCAAAACATGACTTGATGTCACTTACTCTCGTCACAGCAAACCTTGTGATCCCAGGGGTCATTTTGATAACATTTGCAGCAGCTGTCCTGCCATGTACGTCAGGAGGTACTGGGCTCCAACAGATGTTGCCACTTTTGGATCTGAATGTTTCAGCAGGAGCAGCTTCAGCACCGGTGACCTCCTCATCAGACTGATCAGATGTGTCTGTGTCTTCCGGTTGATATGCCACATCATCTTCCTCCTCAGAGACCTGCTCATCTCCATCACTATACTGCTCTGTGTCCTCTGCCTCATTATCAACAAAGATATGATCCAGAGCTTGGCTTACATTCAGTCCTCTTCTCATTGTTGCATGCTGTAAATTGGAGATGTGTACTCTGCAAGTCACCAACTCTAAACTCAATTGGCCTTACATGCCTGGACATGTCTGTCTTTGTTTGTTCTGTCAAGCAGGCAAAGAGAAAAGCCCCTGACTGAAGCTCAAGTGGTTGGAGGAAGAGCTGGCTGTAGGCTGTTGGCTGATTGTGTGTTTATGATTACAGTTTTGGCATTTATTATTGTTTTATAATATTATATTTTAAATGGGTCGAAATTGACCCTAACAACAAAAAGGTCACAAATTTCCCCAGAGCATTTTATAGTTTAGTAAAATAATTTTTTTGGATTTTATTTTGTTTAAATAGAAGTTCCTGACAAAGTCAAAAAGTCTTGATGCAATAAACAAATTTATGTAGTACTTTTATGCATGCTAAACCTAAAAACAGGTCGGTGCCAACCACAGTAAAAGAGCATATATACAGAGTCTACCTGTAATGTGCAATTTCTCCGAGCCTCTCAATAAGGCAATTTTTTTCTATACTTTTTTCATGGTAGATGATGCAAATAGCCCTCTGTATTTAATCCTTCGTTTGCCTAATTTTTATTTCAGTTTTATTTATTATCTGTTTGACTTTTTCTTGCTACTGTAACACGTGAATTTCCCCGATGTGGGATGAATAAAGTGAATCTAATCTAATCTAAAACAAAATTCCACTGCTACCTGCCACCATCTTGTCTAGTTGAGTGAGCAGTGACAAGACCGAGAGGATGGAAGTCAATACAATTTTATTTATGTAGTTCTTTTAACAATGAACATTGTCACAAAGCAGCTTTACAGAAATCCAAATATTTAGATTTAATTCGCAAATGAACAAGCCCGAGGAAGAAACCTTGAGAGAAACCAGACCCAGAAGAGAACCTTCTTCTATGTGTCTCATAATCATGGGGTTTGGTTTAGTTTACTTTGGTTTCTTCCATGTTTCTGTGAAATACAGTCCAATAGACTCCTGATCAGTAATAATTTCATTAACAATGAGTGCTTCAGATGTAAAAGAGCTAATAATTAACATAAATAATGAGTGTACTCATAAAACCCTCAATTACTCCTAATTAAAGATGAATTCATGGCTTTGAATTAGCTACATCACAACAGAGAAGTTTTACTACAGAATTACAAGTCTAGGCACCAACTGACCTTTGATTGTCCTGTGTTCAGTTAAGTCAGGATTATTTTTATAGTGCTGTTAACAAAAAACATTTTCACAAAGCAGCTTTACAGAATTTTAATGACTTTAAACATGAGCTAATTTTATCTCTAATCTATCCCCAATGAGTAAGCCTGTGGCAACAGTGGCAAGGAAAAACTCCCTCAGATGGCATAAGTCAGGTCAATACTTCAGGTATTATCTGTTTGAATAGAAATGTAGGTAAGGGATTTAGTACACAAGTTGAGGATTTTGATGCGGAGATAAATGAAAGTAATTCAGTTTCTCTAAGGGGAGTAAAACATTCTAATTGCTGATCTGATACAGTTATATTGTTAACTACAGGGTCACTTACATTGTCTGACCTTAAATCAGTAGTTTGAATTTTTTGTTGGATATTTTCAATTTTGTCATTGAAAAAAATTCATGAAGTCGTTGCTACTACATACTGCAGGTGTGCATGTGTCTATAGTGGACTTATTCCTGGTTAATTTTGCTACAGTATTAAATAGGAATTTAGGATTATTTTGTTATCTTCTATTAGGGAGGAGAGATATGTTGATCAAGCAGCACTAAGAGCTTTTCTACACTTCAGGAAGCTCTCCTTCCACGCTAATTTGAACACTACCAATTTTGTTTGACGCCATTTACATTCCAATTTTTGAGTGGTCTGTTTTAAAGTGTGAGTGTCATCGTTATACCAGAGTGCTAATTTTTCTCTCTGACCATTTTCCTTTTAAGAGGAGCTACATTATCTTAAGAATAGCGGAACGTTGATTCTAATCATTCAGTTGCCTGATCAAGTTCTGTGGGGGCTGACAGTGACCCAATCAAAGTTGATAACTCTGGGAGATCATTTATAAAGCTCTGTGCAGTAGTTGACGTGAATGTACGTTTAATACAGTAGCGTGGTGAGGTGCATATATTATTACTCAGAAATATTTTGAATGAGATGAGATAATGATCTGAGAACTTCAAACTTTGGAAGTGAGTCAAGTCAAGTTTATTTTTATTGTGCTTTTAACAATAGACATTGTCGCAAAGCAACTTTACAGAATTTGAATGACTTTAAACATGAGCTAATTTTATCCCTAATCTATCCCCAATGAACAAGTTTATGGTGACGGTGGCAAGGAAAAGCTCCCTCAGATGACATGTGGAAGAAACCTCAAGAGGAACCAGACTCAAAAGGGAACCCATCCTCATTTGGGTGATAACAGATAACATGATTGTAACATTTTTAACAGTTTTAACATGAAGTCAGTTTTGTTGATGTTATAAACTCTTCATTGATGGAAACTTGAGTGCAAAACTGTTCATGACAACTGCAGTCCTAAAGTTAGCAAGTCAACTGTAGTCCTCAGCCATAAAAGCATTACTGTAAGAGTCCAGAGCATCCTCCAGGTGTGACTTTCTACTGTCCATATGGGGCCGGCCTCCACAGTGTGACGATCCGTCTCCTTCCCCCTCTCTCCTGTGCCGAGTTGTGCTCAGTGTCAGAGCCTAATTAAGCACAGCTGACGTGCAATTGACACTCAGCGGAACTCATGTTTTTTAAACAGCAGTCCTCACTCACTAGCAGGCAGAGCAGACACAGACACGCATACACACACACACACACACATTCACAGATTACGGCATTACATTGAGCGAGTGAACCAAAAGTAAACCCTGGGAACATAAAACCCACAACTTGCACCTGGAATCCCGCTGTCGCCTACGGCTTACTGCCGCGATCGAATGCTGCTGGCCTGTGCAACCTCTTCCTTGACGAGTGGATCTATTGTCACCAGACCTGGATGGATCCAGAATCAAAGAGTCTGAAGAGTTGTGAGTTAAGAAAACTAGCTGAGCCCATTTATTTGTTCATCTGCGCTGATTTCTGTTCCTCCAAACATCAACAATATCTAAACCCTGCCATTGATTCATCCGATTCAACACATACAAGTCCATAAGCATACAATATACAAACACACAACACACTACATGCCCTACACTACTGCCTTCTTTTTTTTGTTTTTGAACTGAACTGAATTGACTTTTGCTTCCGATGGAACCTTTTGTTCCGGAGTTTTGAGTTGTGTGCATTGTGCTTCGTTTAGAGAAAATAATTTTATGTTGAATGCTTCTTTATTGGATACTTTTGTTATTTGTTATTGGATAACTTTGTTACTTTTTGAATGAAACTAACTGAACATAAGGAACTGCGTTTGGATTTTCTCCTTCACAAGATCACGACACTGATTTTTTTCTGACGGTGTTTGGTTAAATATTATTTCATTAATTTAAACTTGCAGTTCCAAAACCAAACACCGTTACAGAAATGGCGCCCAACGTGGGGCCTGGCTTGTGGTGATATCTTTCCAAGCCCTAGAACTGACTGAGGAAATAATTGGCTGCTTATTTACCTGCTTTTTGAGAATAACTGCTGCATTGAGTTTAATATGGAGTGACATTAGCACTAAAGTTGGAAATATTTGCTGTGTTTTTTGAACCATTTATAGTGTGATTTGCACTTCTTGCTGTGACTTTGATGGACATTATTGCTGCGTTGTGCTTTGCTTGTTGGACTGATCAGCCGCCGTGCTGACTTGAATTGAACTCTTTGTAGAGCTGTGTTGGACTTTGAAAGACTATAAAGAAAAAAAAACACACACTGTTGGTTTGGCATTGAATTTACTCTATGAATCACATTGACACATATTGAACTGAGAGTGACTTTTTTTTTCTTTCCATGGCTGCCGTGTCTTCCATCACTGCTGTGTTTTTCAATTTGCTGCTGTGATATCCATTGCTGCTGTGTTTTCTGCTGCTGACCTGCATTGAACATTGTACATATTTATTGCCAATATTGTTATACATTTTGTGTGTGCATTATCATGGTTTTTTTTCCCACTGAGTCATCGACCAACATCATACTCAACCCTCCTGACATTGCTACACCTGTCACCTCTCAACACATAACAGTCCCTACATTTTCCCTTCTCAACCAAACAATCGCTGAAATGTCTGTGTCTCACTTGATCACTTCTTCAGTAACCTCACCTCAACCTGGTAATGTCCCCGTGTACTCCCATGCTGAAGAGGGAGCTATAACACAAACCACATTTACAACATCCAACATGTCCATGGCAAGTCCAATATCTGATGCAGACTTTCCCCTGCGATTGGACCTTCCCAGAACACTCCCCACACCAGGACGGGAGTTTGGACGTTTGGCAGAACGTGCCCATGATGGATGGGAAAACCTGAATCAATATATGAGGCAACATCAGAAGGACTTGAAAGATATGGGAAGAACGATACAAAGACACAGATTTCACATGGAGTCAAAATTGGAAGCACATACTACACAAACGCAAGATCACTTTGTTTACCTCACAGCTGCTGTACTGGCCTCAAGGGAAACAATGGAGAAGGAGCTTGATTCTATTGTAAAGGCTATGAGGAAAATTGCCACAGATGAATGTGAGAAAATCAGAGTTACCGCATCTGCTGAGCTCACTTTTAATCTAGAACAACTGCAGATTGAGCTCCAAAATGATTTTAAATCATCACAATCTGTCATAGCAGATATGCACACTAGGATGGTGACTCAAGGAGACCAACTGACGGAGTGTATGTCTTTAGTAAAAACCTTGACGGCTGAAGTTGACACTCTTTGTGATAAAGTGGACACTACCTTCAGAGACACCAGGAGGGCGATAGGGGAATTGCAAAGCAGGACTCCTCCTGACTCTCAGCCTTCCCCTCTACTAATCAGACATTCATTTTCCCCACATACCACTCCTCACTCTGCTCCCGTGGTAGCTCCTAGCATGCAATCAAGAATAGACCACATCAAACTGATGAAAGTTTTCCCTACATATGGAAGACCAGGAGATGATCCTGATCCTGTCCTTTACCTGTCCAAGTGCCAAGATTTCATTGCTTTACATCCTCTGACTGATGGGGACATTCTTGCCACCTTTCGCACCGTCTTACATGGCACGGCCAGAGATTGGTGGGAAATCACCCGCACCAAAGTTGCCACATGGGAAGAGTTTAAATCCTCCTTCTTGTCTGCTTTCCTTGCAGAAGATTACCAGGATGAACTAGCAGAGAGAGTACGCACCAAGAAACAACAGGATAAAGAACCAATCAGAGATTTTGCTTATTCTTATAGGGCACTGTGTACTAGATGGAACCCACAACTCACTGACTCTGACATTGTGAAACTTATACTGAAAAATATAAAGCCTTACCTTGCCAGCCAACTCCGTGGACGTGTGAATGATGTGGATGAGCTTGTGCGTCTGGGCCACCAACTTGAGAGGGACCATGAGCTGCAGTTGGAACAAGAGCAGGCCATACAAAAGAAAAATAATCAACCACAGAAATTTTCAACCCCTGTGCAGCAGGTGGCGTGACCACCTCTTTTGTGTTGGCGATGCCAAGGTTCTCACAGTCCTGGTTCCTGTCCACGACACAACTCTTCTGTGCCCCCTACTGGCTCACATCAACAAACTAAACATAAGCCTAATCAGAAACAGGGTGGAACTTCAACTAACACATTATCTGCTATTGCAGCTAAGAAGACTCAAAAGGTACTCACCTCCATTCCTGTTGCTGCCACAGATCCACCATTCCCACTTGCTTCACAACAACTAATTGTGCCTATAAGCATTGGGTTCTGGTATGGGAAAGCAATTTTAGACACGGGTGCCAGTTACACATTGATTCATGAATACCTCTGGTCAGACTTGCTACACTCCACAGACCTCAAAGCATGGACACAAGGCCCACTGTATTTGGCTAATGGGGAAGCTGCAACACCACTTGGCTGGACTGATCTCAGTATCACTCTGCATGGAACTACAACTGACTTGCCAGTAGCTGTGCTCCCATCTGAAGCACTGGCATACGGTATTGTGTTGGGGCTTGACTTCATTTTCCACAGTCAAATACAATTAAATGTCACTGACAACTCTTACACCTTCAAGACAAATCCCTCCGTTTTTTTCCACTTCCAGCCCGGTAATGCATCGGTATCTACATGGCAAGAGCTGCACAAGAAGAATGTCAAAGCCCGCTACCCTGATCAACTCTCGCTCCTTAGTTCCATCCCACCACCTCTGTTTTCTTTGGAGCCAGAACGTTTGAATGTACAAGAATACATTGACCAAGCTGTCTCTAATGCTGAAGTACACGATTTTGGGAAACTTCAGTTACGGGAACTTCTGCAAGGCAATCCCCAAGTTTGTACCCACAACATTGGGAAAACCGAGGTGTTGCAACACCAAATTTACACTATCACAAATATACCAGTCAAACAGAGACCCTACCGGATGTCACCAGTAAAACAGGCCATCGTGAAGGACCAAATTCAGGAGATGTTGTCGGCTGGTATCATCGAACCATCTCACTCCGGCTGGTCTTCTCCCGTGGAACTGGTGCCTAAAAAAGATGGAGGGCATAGATTCTGTATTGACTACAGGAAACTTAATGCCTTGACAGAAAATGATGTCTTTCCATTGCTGAACATCTCGGAAATCCTCGAATCTCTGGCAGGCTCAACCATCTTTTCCACCATTGATCTAAATAGCGGCTACTGGCAGGTTGCTATGAGCCCTGACAGCAAAGCAAAGACTGCTTTCATCACAACATCAGGGCTTTACCATTTTAACGTCATGCCTTTCGGTCTTAAGAACGCTCCTGCCACCTTTCAGCATTTGATGGAGGCTGTCTTGAAAAATCTACGTGGAAAATGCTGTCTAGTATACCTTGACGACATAATTTGTTACTCTGTCTCTGAGGCTCAACATTTTGTCCACCTCCAAGAAGTGTTTAACTGCCTTCGCTGTGCAGGACTGACCCTTAACTTAAAGAAGAGCCGCTTCTGTTTGAAGGAGGTCAAGTTCCTTGGCCATATTGTGAGTGCTGCTGGTGTCACAGCTGATCCAGATAAGGTGTCTGCCATCCTTTCTTACCTGGTCCCACAAAACCTCAAGGATGTTCAACGGTTTCTTGGACTGTCTGGGTGGTACCACCGTTTTGTCAAAGGATTCTCACAGATTGCTGAACCCTTGAACAACCTGAAAAGGAAGGGACAAAGTGTTGTGTGGATGGCAGAATGTCAGCAGTCCTTTGACCACTTAAAAACATGTCTAACATCTCCACCTGTGTTGGGCCACCCAAACCCTGACTTACACTTTGTGGTCTACACTGATGCAAGTGAGACTGGATTGGGGGCTGTTCTAACCCAGAAGACTACACCTGACTCGGAACAAGTAATTGCTTATGCGAGCAGAACTTTGAGCAAAGCAGAGAAAAACTACTCAGTGACAGAAAAAGAGTGCTTGGCAGTACTTTGGGCACTTGAGAGATGGCAATATTATCTTGAGCCAAAGATCTTCACAATTGTCACTGACCATGCTGCTCTGCAATGGGTCCTTTCATCCACCAAGACCTCTAGTCAGCTGCTGTGGTGGGCGCTCAGACTGCAGAAGTTTGACTTCATTGTTGAATACAGGAAGGGAAAACTCAATGTGGTCCCTGATGCCCTGTCCCGTGTTCCACCTTCTGCGGGTTGTCTAGCCACAGTGCAAACTGAGCCTGACTGTTTCCTATTGTCTGCCGATGTTCTCTGGGAAGAGCAGCACAAAGATCCAACAATTACAACAGTCTTCATGGCATTGGCGGAAGGAGATGAGCAGCATTTGGATAAATTCACTGTCTCTGAGGACAAGGTATACCGGAAAATCTACACAAAAGATGATAAAATACATCATTGTGTATACATACCTGAGTCACTCATAGATACCTTGTTCCAAGCATACCATGCCAGCCCTCTGAGTGGTCACCTAGGGATCTATAAAACATACAAAAGATTGTATGATGTTGCCTATTGGCCAGGTATGTGGTCAGACCTAAAAAACGTGTTGCCAGCTGCCTGACCTGTCAAACAGTTAAGTCTGACAATAGAAAGCCCTCTGGCAAGCTTCAGCAGATTGAAGTGAAGCGAGCAAATGAGATGCTAGGTGTGGACATCATGGGGCTTTTTCCTTGCAGCACTGAGAGGAATGAGTATCTGCTGGTGTTTGTGGACTATTACACCCGGTGGGTGGAACTCTTCCCAATCCGATCAGCCACAGCACAGATTATAGCAAAGCTTTTCCGTAAAGAAATGCTTACTAGATGGGGAGTACCGGATTTCCTGTTGTCAGACAGAGGATCCCAGTTTGTTTCTGTACTATTTCAGGAATTGTGTCAGAAGTGGGCAGTCACACCTAAGCTCACCACTGCTTATCAACCACAGACGAACATGACCGAAAGAGTGAATAGGAACCTTAAGGCAATGATTTCATCTTTTATAGCTGAGAATCATAAAAAGTGGGACAATTACCTTCCGGAGTTCCGCTTTGCCCTTAATTCCTCGGTCCATGAGACCACTGGCCTCACTCCGGCAGAACTACAGCTCAGAAGAAAACTGCAGAGTCCGATGGATAAAGTACTGTCTGGCACAGATTTGTCCCCAGATGACTCTTGTTATGATGTTGTAAATCACCTCAAAGACCTACAACAGAAAATCAAGAAAAGCAGTCAGAAAGCAAAACAAAGACAAATCAGAAATTACAATAAACACAGGAGAGAAGTTACTTACAAACCGAAGGATCGAGTCTGGGTTCGAAACCACCCTCAATCTTCTGCAGCACATCACTTTTCTGCCAAGTTGGCTCCAAGATGGAAGGGACCATACAGAATTGTCCGGCAGCTAGGCCCTGTGAATTTCCAGGTGGTGCAGGAGGACACTGGAGAGGACCTCTGCACAGTTCATGTGCACAACCTTAAGCCATGCTTCCCAACGGCAGCAGAGGTGGATGCTCATGAGAGGAAGGGTCTTTGGAAAATCTTTGAGGAATCATCGGATGAAGAAGACTTCCCTGGGTTCGCAGAATGAACCACAACCTTTGGTCATTCTTCCACGGGGGTGAGAATGTGACGATCCGTCTCCTTCCCCCTCTCTCTTGTGCTGAGTTGCGCTCAGTGTCAGAGCCTAATTAAGCACAGCTGACGTGCAATTGACACTCAGCGGAACTCATGTTTTTTAAACAGCAGTCCTCACTCACTAGCGGGCAGAGCAGACACAGACACGCATACACACACACACACACACACACACACACACATTCACAGATTACGGCATTACATTGAGCGAGTGAACCAAAAGTAAACCCTGGGAACATAAAACCCACAACTTGCACCTGGAATCCCGCTGTCGCCTACGGCTTACTGCCGCGATCGAATGCTGCTGGCCTGTGCAACCTCTTCCTTGACGAGTGGATCTATTGTCACCAGACCTGGATGGATCCAGAATCAAAGAGTCTGAAGAGTTGTGAGTTAAGAAAACTAGCTGAGCCCATTTATTTGTTCATCTGCGCTGATTTCTGTTCCTCCAAACATCAACAATAACTAAACCCTGCCATTGATTCATCCGATTCAACACATACAAGTCCATAAGCATACAATATACAAACACACAACACACTACACACCCTACACTACTGCCTTCTTTTTTTTGTTTTTGAACTGAACTGAATTGACTTTTGCTTCCGATGGAACCTTTCGTTCTGGAGTTTTGAGTTGTGTGCATTGTGCTTCGTTTAGAGAAAATAATTTTATGTTGAATGCTTCTTTATTGGATACTTTTGTTATTTGTTATTGGATAACTTTGTTACTTTTTGAATGAAACTAACTGAACATAAGGAACTGCGTTTGAATTTTCTCCTTCACAAGATCACGACACTGATTTTTTTCTGACGGTGTTTGGTTAAATATTATTTCATTAATTTAAACTTGCAGTTCCAAAACCAAACACCGTTACAACAGGAGCGATGTGATGAGACGCTGACCAGACACAGGGCACCAGGATGGATCAGGCAGGTCTGAGGAGCAGAAGAGGTCAGCATCGCGATCTCAGGATTGATATGTAACTGTCAGAAATGGTGATCTGAGGTGAAGTGAGGACCCAAGAGCAGACTCAAGACAGGCAGTGTACAAAAAGAAACTTCTTTAATGAAGTACAGGGCAGAGGTACAATAGGGCTCAGGCAAAAATCGGTGGTCAAAGAATGGGCCAAGATGTTGTTTTTTTTTCTCTCCGTGCTTCCACGGAAGGCGGTCGCATTTTCTGCTCTCCCTCTCCCTCCTTTTGTTCCCTGCTTGTGCTTCTGTGTCTTGTCTCGTCTGCTGTACTTTTTGAAGAGACTCTCCCTGCATTTCTTTCTAAACTAAAAAAAGCATGGAATTGATAAACTGGTCTCCTAACGAAATTGACACAGTTTTCTCGACGAGAAGCCTGGGTTCAGGGGAACCCGTCTGTCCTGCCGGACCATTTGCGGCTGGTTACACGATGGACGCATGGGAGCGGTGGCGGGTCGTATGCCTGGCGATTCTTTCTGTGGAGGACATTGAAGATATCTACCTATTCGGAACCATGATTACAGGACTTTTGCTGATTGGATTAGGCATTGCCCTGGTATATCGAGGAAGTCAGACAACAGTGACAGGTGTTCAAAGCCCCACAAAGCTGCCCGATATGATTGGAGTGGTGGGCAAGGCTGTTGGCACTCGGACTGTGGACATTCAGAACTTTAACCACAAAATGGTTGTTATATCGGAGCAGCTTTCAGCTTTGCATGGAATACATTTTTTGGAGATCAATTTGAATTTGAATAGAATGGATGGAATGGACAGATATGGACGAGCGGTGTGGACGTGCAAAAACTGCATCTGGAAAGACCAAACAATTTATATCTTATCGACATTCAGCTCCCTGAGACAGCACCGGCCTCGGTTCAGGCCATTGCTGAGGAAACATTTCCCCCTGAAGGTCACTGCTGGGAGACACTCTTGCATTCATCGCATTCCTTCTCTAACTTTCCGCGGTCGCCATTTTTACCCCCAGTGGGACAAGCGGGTGCGTGCCCAGCACCTTCATGGCTGCAGGAGTGGATGGCTGCTTGCTTGTGCTGGATTACCTCCTCCCCTACCCCCCCTTACCCCTACCCCTGATTCCCCCCCTCAAGTCCCGTGTTTAAAGTGTACTTGTGTTGTTGTGTGCTTATGTGCAAAGGTTTTTTAAATGTTCCCACACTGTACTCCTGACAGGAGCATAGTGGGGGGGTCTTTTTTTTCCTTATCTCTCCTCCTGTTGTGTTTCCTTTTTATCTTCATCCCTGTCTTCCTGTCCTGTCTACCCTATGTCAATTGTATGTTGTATATGTATGGACAGGTTGACGGCTAATTTCGCTGGTACATGTGACTAGTGACAATAAAGGGCATCATCATCATCATCATCATCATGTCAAAACACAGAAGAGCGGGCAGGCATGGTAGGGACAAAAACAGGACAGAAAAATCTTCACAAAAACTGAAGAAAACAGGGACAAGGGAAACCCAGGCAGAGGGAGCAAAAAACTCAATCCAAAGGAACAGGCAGGTAAAACAGGAGCAAAAACTGGACAGAAAACTACACAAAAAAACATGGAATGATACAGGCAGGGGGAATTGAGAAGTCACAATACCAAAGGGCTGTAGCGAGGCGAGGAAAGCCTGCAAGAAACAGTCTGGCAACTGGAATAGCTCCAAACAGCTCTTAAGAAGGCCCTGGCTGATGGGAGAGGAGTGGTAGCAGGTGTGGGAGTGCTGCTTCAGGGAAGATGGCCTCCAGCAGGGCAGGACTGAATTCTTGTCCCGGATCTGGCCTGGAGCCGGCGTGGAATTCCCACAAACTCAGGCATGGATGGACTGGATGGGACTGTGACAGTACCCCCCAAACAGGCACCTCCAGGCACCTTAGGATGTGCCTCAGGGTGTTTTTGGTGGAAGTCCATGATGAGGGTGGGATCCATGATGAACCTGGCAGGAACCCAACTCCTCTCCTCAGGACCATACCCCTCCCAATCAACCAGGTACTGGAGTCCTCTGCCTCGGCATCATACCTTCAGCAATCTCCTGACCATGAAGACCTCACCACCATCTATGAACCTGAGAGGAGGAGGGTGTTTGGAGGGTGGGGATAGGGAACTGGAGACAAGGGGTTTGCCTTGGGAGACATGGAAATTTGGGTGAATACGGTGCATGGTTACGGGCAGAGACAGTCTTACAGAACAGGGATTAATTACCTTGGAGATGGGGAAGGGCCCTATGAGCCTGGGAGCCAATTTGCGGGAGACTGTCTTGAGGGGCAGGTGGCAAGTGGAGAGCATCACCCACTGCCCCACCCAATAGATGGGAGCTGCCGAGCGGTGTTTGTCGGGTTGCTATTTAAACATCTTGACAGAATGTAGGAGCTTTTTCCTGGTCAATGCCCACATTCTCCTGCAGTGGTGCACAAACACCTGGGCAGAGGGCACGGCGACTTCTTCTTCTTGGATGGGGAAGAGTGGTGGCTGGTAACCCAGAGAGTACTGGATGGGGGAAAGACCTGTAGCAGAGGTGGGTAAGGAGTTGTGAGTGTACTCTCTCCAAGGAAGGGTCTTGCTCCAGGAGACTGCATCCTTGGACACCATGCACCTGAGAGCCACTTCCAGCTCCTCTTTGGCCCGTTCCGTCTGTCCATAGGTCTGAGAGTGGAAACCTGAAGACAGACTGCGACCTGCCTGACATGGATGCGATGTTCATCAAGCGAGTGGGAAAAAATCAGTATATCATCCAGATAAACAAAAACAAAAAGGTTGAGGTAGTTCCTCAGGACATCTTTAATGAGGGCCTGGAAAACTGCGGGAGCTTTACTCAGGCTGAACGGGACCACGAGATATTCGTAGTGGCCTGTGGGGGTGTTGAACGCTGTCTTCCATACGTCCCCTTCCCTGATCCTCATGAGGTGGTAAGCATTGTGCAGGTCTAGCTTGGTGAAAATCTGGGCTTTTCAGTGCAATGTGACAGATGAACCCAACAGGGTCAATGGCATACCACCAGATGACATGCAGAAGAGCCACTCTAATGGCCAATGGATGGCATCACTCAGCAAGTCAGTTGTCATTGTGGGGCAACTTCCATACCAATCAGTTCTGTGGCACTTTTGTGCAGCACTTAGCATCAGGTTTGGAGGTCAAGAGAGACAACACAACGGGGGCACAACATCGTTTGTCTTACCTTACTGTGCAAGGCACTTCATTAGGAAAGGAGAATAGTATGCAAGAGCTCACGAGGCCAGACATTCCATGGTGGCTCAGCCAGGCCGTTTGTGCCGCTGCTGCGGGCGACTCTGTCACTCTGGTGTAGGCCTCGTGGCCCAACTGCATTTCTGCACATCCAAATGAAGCAGTCATCATCACTTGCAATGGGCAGCCAGCACCAACGACAATGTTTATAATTTTAACGAGAGGAATCGAGAAATATGAAATAGATTTTACTGTATATTTGCACAAGTTCTTTGCAAACAATGCTTAAAATTAACTTAATTGACTGCAGAAAGTCTCATGGTGGCTCTGGTTAAAGGAATTATGGGACATTAAATAAGATGAATCTCAGGTATGTTCCAACACTATCCAAGCATGACCTCTACAGAAGTTTGCTTTCAAATGCAAACTATGAGATGCAAACTTTCTGGTCTTTCTGGTGTTTCTAGTCTTCATTTAAATGGCTAAGCTTAGTCATTAGAATGGAATGTTCTCCTGCTGTTTTAAAGACATACTACTATTTTAAACACAAGAGTTTTAAAGTGTAAACAGTTTTTAACCCACGGTGTAGGACTATACAGTGTACTTTGCTCTTGAATTTGTCTATGATATTGTGCTCTGTGTGTGTGTGTGTGTGTGTGTGTGTGTGTGTGTGTGCGCGCGTGCGCGCGCACGCGTTTCGCTGGCAGAACGCCGTCAGGCTGCAATCCTGCATGCTACACTAACACAGAAAAAATGTCAGAGCTACACCCGTCATAACTGCTGGCAAAAACGCAGAAAGAGCATATTGTGTTGATATAAACGCTAAAAATGTGCTTGGTCTCAACACTAAAATCAGGGATTAGAACTGCGCAAATAAGTGGCAAGATTCTCCGCCTAGGATGGTGCATCCATGATACAACGCCCTGTTTGGCAAACAATCAGAATGCATGGATAAACTTCGGGCAATTCAATCGCAAACTTTCTATCATGGAATGGCAGCAATTCCAAGAAAAAGAGAGTCTTTTTAGAAAAACACTGGATGTCAAATTAAATAATGACAAACAAACAATAGGATTTACTGGAAGTAACCCACGTCACTGGACTAAACTTATAACTATCTTAAGTGGAGTATACTACAGAAATGGAGCCTTTACACCAACGCACAGAGATGGGAGACTGCTAGGATTACCGTTGCTAAAATATACCACAAGAATTCTACAGAAATTCCCCATCTGCAATGCACTACCACTGAGGCCTAACCCAGAGACACTCACCAAATGGATAGACCAACAGCTGCGCTTTGTATGAGGAACCATCCAACCTGCACTCAGCAGAGAGTTCCATTCCCGACGCTCAAGGGAGCCCAGAGTGGTAAGTGAACAAGAACTAGTGCACCTCTGGCAAAACCAAAGAGGCAAGGCCATAAATATCATTCTGAATGACAGTAGATATCCAGAACAGCCCCCCACAACAACTGATGTGACCAAGGTCTACGAATATTTCACCAAAAAATGCCAGCCGAAACAGATGCACCAGCCAGCAAACTGTCCTCCATGGCACGGCGACCTTGACCCAGAAAACCCACATAGCCTCCCCACCCCATCTGATTTCACTGTGGAGGAGATCTCCAAAGTCCTCTCAAGCCTCCCAAACAACAAGGCATGTGGCACGGACGGCGTCTCATATGAGGTGCTTAAAGCAACCAAAAAGTTCTCAACAGTGATGCTCACGCAGATCTTTAATGTCTGTTTAAACAATCGCAAAGTACCCGACTCCTGGAAGGGTGCCATCATCTATAGGATACCCAAAAAGAACAACATCCCAGACGACCCATCCACCTGGAGGGACATATCCCTTCTCCCCACCATATACAAGATTTTCATGAAGTGCATCCTAAACAGAATCTTACCGTGACTGGTGGAATCCGGAACGCTGTCAACAAAACAAAAAGCATACATCCAAAGGCAGGGAATGGATGAGCATGTCTTTTGCTTAAAGACGGCCATCGACAACTTTAAACATCAGTCATCCCACTTTTACGCAGTGTTCCTTGAATTTCGAGATGCATTTGGCTCCCTGCCCCACTGCGTAATGCTCCACTTCTTGGTGGAAATAAAGTTACCGGATCAGTATATACAAATAGTCAAGGACGTGTATGACAACTCCTTTCTGCAGGTCATATGCAGACATCAGCTGACAAAACCAGTCAAGCTTGAGGTTGGTATTAAAACCAGGTGTCCATGGAGTGCCGTAAACTTTATAGTGGCCTTAAACCAATGGCTGAAATGGCTATGCCCCCTCGCCCCACCTGGCATTACATCCCTGAATCCAGTCCAGGCCTTTGCAGATGATGTCCTCATAACATCGAGGGAAGAAAATGTCATTACAAACATGCTCTCAAGAACAGAACGTTTCCTGCAATGGTCTGGGCTTGAGGTTAAGGCCAGCAAATGCGCAATGTTCTATGAATGATGCAGTGGTGGCAACAGGTGGTATAGGGCAAAGCACGACCATCCTCCCTCATTTACCATAGCTGGAAATGACATCCGAGTCATTAACAGATAACATGATTGTAACATTTTTAACGGTTTTAACATGAAGTCAGTTTTGTTGATGTTATAAACTCTTCATTGATGGAAACTTGAGTGCAAAACTGTTCATGACAACTACAGTCCTAAAGTTAGCAAGTCAACTGTAGTCCTCAGCCATAAAAGCATTACTGTAAGAGTCCAGAGCGTCCTCCAGGTGTGACTTTCTACTGTCCATATAGGGCCGTCCTCCACAGGAGCAATGTGATGAGATGCTGACCAGACACAGGGCACCAGGATGGATCAGGCAGGTCTGAGGAGCAGAAGAGGTCAGCATCGCGATCTCAGGATTGACATGTAACTGTCAGAAATGGCGATCTGAGGTGAAGTGAGGACCCAAGAGCAGACTCAAGACAGGCAGTGTACAAAAAGAAACTTCTTTAATGAAGTACAGGGCAGAGGTACAATAGGGCTCAGGCAAAAATCGGTGGTCAAAGAATGGGCCAAGATGTTTTTTTTTCTCTCCTTGCTTCCATGGAAGGCGGTCGCATTTTCTGCTCTCCCTCTCCCTCCTTTTGTTCCCTGCTTGTGCTTCTGTGTCTTGTCTCGTCTGCTGTACTTTTTGAAGAGACTCTCCCTGCATTACTTTCTAAACTAAAAATGGAATTGATAAACTGGTCTCCTAACGAAATTGACACAGTTTTCTTGACAAGAAGCCTGGGTTCAGGGGAACCCGTCTGTCCTGCCGGACCGTTTGCGGCTGGTTACACGATGGATGCGTGGGAGCGGTGGCGGGTCGTGTGCCTGGCGATTCTTTCTGTGGAGGACATAGAAGATATCTACCTATTCGGAACCATGATTACAGGACTTTTGCTGATTGGATTAGGCATTGCCCTGGTATATTGAGGAAGTCAGACAACAGTGACAGGTGTTCAAAGCCCCACAAAGCTGCCCGATATGATTGGAGTGGTGGGCAAAGCTGTTGGCACTCGGACTGTGGACATTCAGAACTTTAACCTCAAAATGGTTGTTATATCGGAGCAGCTTTCAGCTTTGCATGGAATACGTTTTTCGGAGATCAATTTGAATTCGAATAGAATGGATGGAATGGACAGATATGGACGAGCGGTGTGGACATGCAAAGACTGCATATGGAAAGACCAAACAATTTATATCTTATCGACATTCGGCTCCCTGAGACAGCACCGGCCTTGGTTCAGGCCATTGCTGAGGCAACATTTCCCCCTGAAGGTCACTGCTGGGAGACACTCTTGCATTCATCACATTCCTTCTCTAACTTCCCGTGGTCGCCATTTTTACCCCCAGTGGGACAAGCGGGTGCGTGACCAGCACCTTCATGGCTGCAGGAGCGGACGGCTGCTTGCTTGCGCTGGATTACCTCCTCCCCTACCCCCTACCCCCCCTTACCCCTACCCCTGATTCCCCCCCCTCAAGTCCCATGTTTAAAGTGTACTTGTGTTGTTGTGTGCTTATGTGCAAAGGTTTTTTAAATGTTCCCACACTGTACTCCTGACAGGAGCATAGTGGGGGGGGGTCTTTTTTTTCCTTATCTCTCCTCCTGTTGTGTTTCCTTTTTATCTTCATCCCTGTCTTCCTGTCCTGTCAACCCTATGTCAATTGTATGTTGTATATGTATGGACAGGTTGACGGCTAATTTCGCTGGTACATGTGACTAGTGACAATAAAGGGCATCATCATCATCATCATCATGTCAAAACACAGAAGAGCAGGCAGGCATGGTAGGGACAAAAACAGGACAGAAAAATCTTCACAAAAACTAAAGAAAACAGGGACAAGGGAAACCCAGGCAGAGGGAGCAAAAAACTCAATCCAAAGGAACAGGCAGGTAAAACAGGAGAAAAAACTGGACAGAAAACTACACAAAAAAACACGGAATGATACAGGCAGGGGGAATTGAGAAGTCACAATACCAAAGGGCTGTAGCGAGGCGAGAAAAGTCTGCAAGAGACAGTCTGGCAACTGGAATAGCTCCAAACAGCTCTTAAGAAGGCCCTGGCTGATGGGAGAGGAGTGGTAGCAGGTGTGGGAGTGCTGCTTCATGGAAGATGGCCTCCAGCAGGGCAGGACTGAATTCCTGTCCCGGATCCGGCCTGGAGCCGGCGTGGAAGTCCCACAAACTCAGGCATGGATGGACTGGACGGGACTGTGACAGTACCCCCCCAAACAGGCACCTCCAGGCACCTTAGGACATGCCTCAGGGTGTTTTTGGTGGAAGTCCATGACAAGGGTGGGATCCATGATGAACCTGGCAGGAACCCAACTCCTCTCCTCAGGACCATACCCCTCCCAATCAACCAGGTACTGGAGTCCTCTGCCTCGGCATCATACCTTCAGCAATCTCCTGACCATGAAGACCTCACCACCATCTATGAACCTGAGAGGAGGAGGGTGTTTGGAGGGTGGGGATAGGGAACTGGAGACAAGGGGTTTGCCTTGGGAGACATGGAAATTTGGGTGAATACGGCGCATGGTTACGGGCAGAGACAGTCTTTCAGAACAGGGATTAATTACCTTGGAGACGGGGAAGGGCCCTATGAGCCTGGGAGCCAATTTGTGGGAGACCGTCTTGAGGGGCAGGTGGCGAGTGGAGAGCATCACCCACTGCCCCACCCGATAGATGGGAGCTGCCGAGCGGTGTTTGTCAGCTTGCTCTTTAAACATTTTGACAGAATGTAGGAGCTTTTTCCTGGTCAATGCCCACATTCTTCTGCAGTGGTGCACAAACACCTGGGCAGAGGGCACGGCGACTTTTTCTTCTTGGATGGGGAAGAGTGGTGGCTGGTAACCCAGAGAGTACTGGAAGGGGGAAAGACCTGTAGCAGAGGTGGGTAAGGAGTTGTGAGTGTACTCTCTCCAAGGAAGGGTCTTGCTCCAGGAGACTGCATCCTTGGACACCATGCACCTGAGAGCCACTTCCAGCTCCTGGTTGGCCCGTTCCGTCTGTCCATTGGTCTGAGGATGGAAACCTGAAGACAGACTGCGACCTGCCTGACATGGATGCGGTGTTCATCAAGGGAGTGGGAAAAAATCAATATATCGTCCAGATAAACAAAAACAAAAAGGTTGAGGTAGTCCCTCAGGACATCTTTAACGAGGGCCTGGAAAACCGCGGGAGCATTACTCAGGCCGAACGGGACCACGAGATATTCATAGTGGCCTGCGGGGGTGTTGAAAGCTGTCTTCCATTCGTCCCCTTCCCTGATCCTCATGTCGTGGAAAGCATTGTGCAGGTCTAGCTTGGTGAAAATCTGGGCTTTTCAGTGCAATGTGACAGATGAACCCAACAGGGTCAATGGCATACCACCAGATGACATGCAGAAGAGCCACTCTAATGGCCAATGGATGGCATCACTCAGCAAGTCAGTTGTCATTGTGGGGCAACTTCCATACCAATCAGTTCTGTGGCACTTTTGTGCAGCACTTAGCATCAGGTTTGGAGGTCAAGAGAGACAACACAACGGGGGCACAACATCATTTGTCTTACCTTACTGTGCAAGGCACTTCATTAGGAAAGGAGAATAGTATGCAAGAGCTCACGAGGCCAGACATTCCATGGTGGCTCAGCCAGGCCGTTTGTGCCGCTGCTGCGGGCGACTCTGTCACTCTGGTGTAGGCCTCGTGGCCCAACTGCATTTCTGCACATCCAAATGAAGCAGTCATCATCACTTGCAATGGGCAGCCAGCGCCAACGACAATGTTTATAACTTTAACGAGAGGAATCCAGAAATATGAAATAGATTTTACTGTATATTTGCACAAGTTCTTTGTAAACAATGCTTAAAATAGACTCATTATGACTGCAGAAAGTCTCATGTTGGCTCTGGTTAAAGGAATTATGGGACACTAAATATGATGAATCTCAGGTATGTTCCAACACTATCCAAGCATGACCTCTACAGAAGTTTGCTTTCAAATGCAAACTATGAGATGCAAACTTTCTGGTCTTTCTGGTGTTTCTAGTCTTCATTTAAATGGCTAAGCTTAGTAATTAGAATGGAATGTTCTCCTGCTGTTTTAAAGACATACTACTATTTTAAACACAAGAGTTTTAAAGTGTAAACAGTTTTTAACCCAAGGTGTAGGACTATATAGTGTACTTTGCTCTTGAATTTGTCTATGATATTGTGCTCTGTGTGTGTGTGTGTGTGTGTGTGTGTGTGTGTGTGTGTGTGTGTGTGCGTGCGCATGCGTTTCGCTGGCAGAACGCCGTCAGGCCGCACTCCTGCATGCCACACTAACACAGAAAAAATGTAAGCTCTACACCCGTCATAACTGCCGGTGAAAACGCAGAAAGAGCATATTGTGTTGCTATAACATAAACGCTAAAAATGTGCTTGGTCTCAACACTAAAATCAGGGATTAGAATTGCGCGAATAAGTGGCAAGATTCTCCGCCTAGGATGGCGCATCCACGATCCAACGCCCTGTTTGGCAAACAATCAGAATGCATGGATAAACTTCGGGCAATTCAATCGCAAACTTTCTATCACGGAATGGCAGCAATTCCAAGAGAAAGAGAGTCTTTTTAGAAAAACACTGGACGTCAAATTAATTAACGACAAACAAACAATAGGATTTACTGGAAGTAACCCACGTCACTGGACTAAACTTATAACTATCTTAAGTGGAGTATACTACAGAAATGGAGCCTTTACACCAACGCACAGAGATGGGAGACTGCTAGGATTACCATTGCTAAAATATACTGCAAGAATTCTACAGAAATTCCCCATCTGCAATGCACTACCACCGAGGCCTAACCCAGAGACACTCACCAAATGGATAGACCAACAGCTGCACTTTGTACGAGGAACGATCCAACCTGCACTCAGCAGAGAGTTCCATTCCCGTCGCTCGAGTGAGCCCAGAGTGGTAAGTGAACAAGAACTAGTGCACCTCTGGCAAAACCAAAGAGGCAAGGCCATAAATATCATTCTGAATGACAGTAGATATCCAGAACAGCCCCCCACAACAACTGATGTGACCAAGGTCTACGAATATTACACCAAAAAATGCCAGCCGAAACAGACGCACCAGCCGGCAAGCTGTCCTCCATGGCATGGTGACCTTGACCCAGAAAACCCACATAGCCTCCCCACCACATCTGATTTCACTGTGGAGGAGATCTCCAAAGTCCTCTCAAGCCTCCCAAACAACAAGGCATGTGGCGCGGACGGCGTCTCATATGAGGTGCTTAAAGCAACCAAAAAGTTCTCAACAGTGATACTCACGCAGATCTTTAATGTCTGTTTAAACAATCGCAAAGTTCCCGACTCCTGGAAGGGTGCCATCATCTATAGGATACCCAAAAAGAACAAGATCCCAGACGACCCATCCACCTGGAGGGACATATCCCTTCTCCCCACCATATACAAGATTTTCATGAAGTGCATCCTAAACAGAATCTTACCATGGCTGGTGGAATCCGGAACGCTGTCAACAAAACAAAAAGCATACATCCAAAGGCGGGGAATGGATGAGCATGTCTTTTGCTTAAAGACGGCCATCGACAACTTTAAACATCAGTCATCCCACTTTTACGCAGTGTTCCTTGAATTTCGAGACACATTTGGCTCCCTGCCCCACTGCGTAATGCTCCAGTCCTTGGTGGAAATAAAGTTACCGGATCAGTATATACAAATAGTCAAGGACATGTATGACAACTCCTTTCTGCAGATCATATGCAGACATCAGCTGACAAAACCAGTCAAGCTTGAGGTTGGGATTAAAACCAGGTGTCCATGGAGTGCCGTAAACTTTATAGTGGCCTTAAACCAATGGCTGAAATGGCTATGCACCCTTGCCCCACCTGGCATTACATCCCTGAATCCAGTCCAGGCCTTTGCAGATGATGTCCTCATAACATCGAGGGAAGAAAATGTCATTACAAACATGCTCTCAAGAACAGAATGTTTCCTGCAATGGTCTGGGCTTGAGGTTAAGGCCAGCAAATGCACAGTGTTCTATGAATGATGCAGTGGTGGCAACAGGTGGTATAGGGCAAAGCACGACCATCCTCCCTCATTTACCATAGCTGGGAATGACATCCGAGTCATTAACAGATAACATGATTGTAACATTTTTAACAGTTTTAACATGAAGTCAGTTTTGTTGATGTTATAAACTCTTCATTGATGGAAACTTGAGTGCAAAACTGTTCATGACAACTACAGTCCTAAAGTTAGCAAGTCAACTGTAGTCCTCAGCCATAAAAGCATTACTGTAAGAGTCCAGAGCGTCCTCCAGGTGTGACTTTCTACTGTCCATATAGGGCCGTCCTCCACAGGAGCAATGTGATGAGATGCTGACCAGACACAGGGCACCAGGATGGATCAGGCAGGTCTGAGGAGCAGAAGAGGTCAGCATCGCGATCTCAGGATTGACATGTAACTGTCAGAAATGGCGATCTGAGGTGAAGTGAGGACCCAAGAGCAGACTCAAGACAGGCAGTGTACAAAAAGAAACTTCTTTAATGAAGTACAGGGCAGAGGTACAATAGGGCTCAGGCAAAAATCGGTGGTCAAAGAATGGGCCAAGATGTTTTTTTTCTCTCCTTGCTTCCATGGAAGGCGGTCGCATTTTCTGCTCTCCCTCTCCCTCCTTTTTTTTCCCTGCTTGTGCTTCTGTGTCTTGTCTCGTCTGCTGTACTTTTTGAAGAGACTCTCCCTGCATTACTTTCTAAACTAAAAAAAGCATGGAATTGATAACCTGGTCTCCTAACGAAATTGACACAGTTTTCTCGACGAGAAGCCTGGGTTCAGGGGAACCCATCTGTCCTGCCGGACCGTTTGCGGCTGGTTACACGATGGACGCGTGGGAGCGGTGGTGGGTCGTGTGCCTGGCGATTCTTTCTGTGGAGGACATTGAAGATATCTACCTATTCGGAACCATGATTACAGGACTTTTGCTGATTGGATTAAGCATTGCCCTGGTATATCGAGGAAGTCAGACAACAGTGACAGGTGTTCAAAGCCCCACAAAGCTGCCCGATATGATTGGAGTGGTGGGCAAAGCTGTTGGCACTCGGACTGTGGACATTCAGAACTTTAACCACAAAATGGTTGTTATATCAGAGCAGCTTTAGCTTTGCATGGAATACATTTTTCGGAGATCAATTTGAATTCGAATAGAATGGATGGAATGGACAGATATGGACGAGTGGTGTGGACATGCAAAGACTGCGTCTGGAAAGACCAAACAATTTATATCTTATCGACATTCGGCTCCCTGAGACAGCACCGGCCTTGGTTCAGGCCATTGCTGAGGCAACATTTCCCCCTGAAGGTCACTGCTGGGAGACACTCTTGCATTCATCGCATTCCTTCTCTAACTTTCCGTGGTCGCCATTTTTACCCCCAGTGGGACAAGCGGGTGCGTGACCAGCACCTTCATGGCTGCAGGAGCGGACGGCTGCTTGCTTGCGCTGGATTACCTCCTCCCCTACCCCCTACCCCCCCTTACCCCTACCCCTGATTCCCCCCCTCAAGTCCCATGTTTAAAGTGTACTTGTGTTGTTGTGTGCTTATGTGCAAAGGTTTTTTAAATGTTCCCACACTGTACTCCTGACAGGAGCATAGTGGGGGGGGGGGGTCTTTTTTTTCCTTATCTCTCCTCCTGTTGTGTTTCCTTTTTATCTTCATCCCTGTCTTCCTGTCCTGTCAACCCTATGTCAATTGTATGTTGTATATGTATGGACAGGTTGACGGCTAATTTCGCTGGTACATGTGACTAGTGACAATAAAGGGCATCATCATCATCATCATCATCATGTCAAAACACAGAAGAGCAGGCAGGCATGGTAGGGACAAAAACAGGACAGAAAAATCTTCACAAAAACTGAAGAAAACAGGGACAAGGGAAACCCAGGCAGAGGGAGCAAAAAACTCAATCCAAAGGAACAGGCAGGTAAAACAGGAGAAAAAACTGGACAGAAAACTACACAAAAAAACACGGAATGATACAGGCAGGGGGAATTGAGAAGTCACAATACCAAAGGGCTGTAGCGAGGCAAGAAAAGTCTGCAAGAGACAGTCTGGCAACTGGAATAGCTCCAAACAGCTCTTAAGAAGGCCCTGGCTGATGGGAAAGGAGTGGTAGCAGGTGTGGGAGTGCTGCTTCAGGGAAGATGGCCTCCAGTAGGGCAGGACTGAATTCCTGTCCCGGATCCGGCCTGGAGCCGGCGTGGAAGTCCCACAAACTCAGGCATGGATGGACTGGACGGGACTGTGACAGTACCCCCCCAAACAGGCACCTCCAGGCACCTTAGGACATGCCTCAGGGTGTTTTTGGTGGAAGTCCGTGACGAGGGTGGGATCCATGATGAACCTGGCAGGAACCCAACTCCTCTCCTCAGGACCATACGCCTCCCAATCAACCAGGTACTGGAGTCCTCTGCCTCGGCATCATACCTTCAGCAATCTCCTGACCATGAAGACCTCACCACCATCTATGAACCTGAGAGGAGGAGGGTGTTTGGAGGGTGGGGATAGGGAACTGGAGACAAGGGGTTTGCCTTGGGAGACATGGAAATTTGGGTGAATACGGCGCATGGTTACGGGCAGAGACAGTCTTACAGAACAGGGATTAATTACCTTGTAGACGGGGAAGGGCCATCTGAGCCTGGGAGCCAATTTGCAGGAGACCGTCTTGAGGAGCAGGTGGCGAGTGGAGAGCATCACCCACTGCCCCACCCGATAGATGGGAGCTGCCGAGCGGTGTTTGTCGGCTTGCTCTTTAAACATTTTGACAGAATGTAGGAGCTTTTTCCTCGTCAATGACCACATTCTCCTGCAGTGGTGCACAAACACCTGGGCAGAGGGCACGGTGACTTTTTCTTCTTGGATGGGGAAGAGTGGTGGCTGGTAACCCAGAGAGTACTGGAAGGGGGAAAGACCTGTAGCAGATGTGGGTAAGGAGTTGTGAGTGTACTCTCTCCAAGGAAGGGTCTTGCTCCAGGAGACTGCATCCTTGGACACCATTGCACCTGAGAGCCACTTCCAGCTCTTGGTTGGCCCGTTCTGTCTGTCCATTGGTCTGAGGATGGAAACCTGAAGACAGACTGCGACCTGCCTGACATGGATGCAGTGTTCATCAAGGGAGTGGGAAAAAATCAATATATCGTCCAGATAAACAAAAACAAAAAGGTTGAGGTAGTTCCTCAGGACATCTTTAACGAGGGCCTGGAAAACCACGGGAGCGTTACTCAGGCCGGGACCACGAGATATTCGTAGTGGCCTGCAGGGGTGTTGAAAGCTGTCTTCCATTCATCCCCTTCCCTGATCCTCATGAGGTGGTAAGCATTGTGCAGGTCTAGCTTGGTGAAAATCTGGGCTTTTCAGTGCAATGTGACAGATGAACCCAACAGTGTCAATGGCATACCACCAGATGACATGCAGAAGAGCCACTCTAATGGCCAATGGATGGCATCACTCAGCAAGTCAGTTGTCATTGTGGGGCAACTTCCATGCCAATCAGTTCTGTGGCACTTTTGTGCAGCACTTAGCATCAGGTTTGGAGGTCCAGAGAGACAACACAACGGGGGCACAACATCGTTTGTCTTACCTTACTGTGCAAGGCACTTCATTAGGAAAGGAGAATAGTATGCAAGAGCTCACGAGGCCAGACATTCCATTGGTGGCTCAGCCTGGCCGTTTGTGCCACTGCTGCGGGCGACTCTGTCACTCTGGTGCAGGCCTCGTGGCCCAACTGCATTTCTGCACATCCAAATGAAGCAGTCATCATCACTTGCAATGGGCAGCCAGTGCCAACGACAATGTTTATAACTTTAACGAGAGGAATCCAGAAATATGAAATAGATTTTACTGTATATTTGCACAAGTTCTTTGTAAACAATGCTTAAAATAGACTCATTATGACTGCAGAAAGTCTCATGTTCGGGGGCGTGTCTACGGGGGGCAGGGGTGGGCAGTGCCCACCCTGAGATAAGCCTTGCCCACCCTAATAAATTGGTTGCCCATCCTATAAAAAACGCCTGTGAATATCATCACAATATGCGCGATTTTGCATGGAGGTGGCGTCTTGTGTTCTCCTTTAAATCCATTTTGCACTCTACTGCTTTCTCATTGGCCATTTCGAAAGGGAAGGGGAGGGGGGGTGCCCTGCCCACCCTATATATAAAAAGCTGCATGCGTGCTTGCTCTACACACATGCGGTAGTAGCAAAGTCAGTGTGTACGGCAGTACTGTAGATTCTGAGTTAATAGTTAACAGTAATACATTGCTTACTTTCCCTTCTGATAGTCATGCATAGGTTTCTCATTAAAAAGCAGACACCCTCACCCCCCATGCCCAGCACTTCCTCCGATACTGATTACGTTTCTCAGCCCAGCACCTCTGCCCTCAATCAAAGTTGCCTCAACACCGTGCTAAGCGCTGCATCTTTGTCGGTGGATGCTAACATCGTACATGTCTCTGTTCCTGTTGACGCTAGCACCTCTGCTACAACAGATATTACCGATAAAGATGCATTGCTCTGCACAAACGTTACAGGCATACAGTCTTCCATTTCCCTTGATTTAAACATGGATAGCCCATCTCAGCCCATTCTAAAAATTGATCCAAAATGCCTTTTTGGCCAAACCTACCGGTCATTTAGTGCAGGCTGGTTTCAGTCACGGCCATGGTTGGAATATTCAGTCTTGCAAGATGCCAGCTTTTGCTTTGCCTGTCACAAATTTAGTTTAAATTCGGACAACATATTCACCAAACGTGGGTACACTAATTGGAAAAAGGCTCTGGAAAAAGACGGTGGCTTTAACAAGCACGCTTCCAGCCTTGTGCACATTAGGGCGATGTCCGCCTGGCAGGAGTGTCAACGCCGTGGAGAGACAGGAGAAAGTATCGTTCACCTTCTCGGTCAAACTCAGATTGAAAAGAACAGATACTATGTGAAAAGTGTAGGTGAAGTCATACAATTCCTCGCAGTAAATGAACTGGCTTTTCGGGGGCACACTCATGGGGCTGAGAATGAGGAAGGGCTTTTAATCCGGCTGTTCAAGTATACACTCCTCAAAGATCAAAAACTGAAGGATATCGCAAAATGCATCCCCGAAAATGCTAAATACACGTCTAACACCATCCAAAACGAGATAATTGAAACTCTGGCAAAAATGGTTCTAAAAGAAATCAAAAGGAAATATGATGAGGCTGACACCCCTGGCATGAGCATCAAGTGTGATGGCACCAGGGACCACTGTAACATTGAGAACCTGTCAATAATAATTCGATTTGTCCGGAATTCCATTCCAGAGGAACATTTAATTGGCTTAGTTGAATTGGACCAGCTTAATGCTGAATATATGTGCAATCAAATCCTTTCACATTTGTCTGATCTGGGTTACAGTGCAAATAATTTGGTCTCCCAATGCTATGATGGTGCTTCTGTTATGTCAGGAGTGAGGGGTGGTGTCCAGGCCTTGCTACAGAGCAAAGTTGGCAAAGACATCCCTTATGTCCACTGTTACAATCACCAACTACATCTGGCAGTGGTACATGCAATGCAGTCTGAGCCTCTAGCAAAGAAGTTCTTTGACTGGTCTGGTGCAATGAACACATTTTGTCACAGACATTATGTTGTACATAGATATGACACCCCCACACTGAAAAGACTCCTTGAAATCCAATGGACCAGTCATCATGATGTCACAAAATCAATTGTTGACAATGAGGATGCCATCAGGCAGCTTCTGTCTGAGGTAGCAGACGATAACACTGCTCCTTTTGACCTCTGTACAGAAGCGTGTGGTCTTCTGACCCAGCTGAACTGCCTGAACTTCTTTGACACTGGTAGATTTCTCCTTCGTGTGCTTGGTGCGCTGAAGCCAGCCAATTCAATTCTCCAGTCACAAACAGTAGATTTATGCACTGCAGGAGAGGTGGTGGCAGCCTCACTGAGTACACTGAAGGAGTTACGTTGCGACTCCTTCTGGGAGGAGCATTTCTCTCACTGTGGAAGCATTCCTAATCCACCTAAAAGGAGACGAACAGTTAACTCCCAGCTTGATGGTAGCATTATTTTGTCAAGTATAGGGTATGGTGACTCCAACAACCTAGCAAGTGCTCCTAATCAGGCATTTAAAAGGGCTATGTACAACATTCTTGACAGAGCTATTGTGGAAATGGAGACAAGCTTCTGTCAAAAAAATGTTGACTTAATGAAGGCGACATCATTCCTCCTGCCCAAATCTGTGTCTTTTCTTGACCCCTCTCTCCTACAGCCACTTCAAGTGCTTGCAGGCCAGGAACTTAATGATGTGGGCTTACAAAATGAAATTGCTGTGGCAAAAACACTGTTAGTCAATAATCTAAGCACAGATGCTAACCTCTCTGAAGTGTGCAAATGCATCCAGCAGTACAAGGAGGCCTTCCCCATGCTGCATAAACTGTATGTCACCGCACTCATCATTGGTGTGTCATCAGCTGCATGTGAAAGCTCTTTTTCTACTCTGACTCGCATTCTCACACCTCTCCAAAGAACAATGCTGCATTCAAGGAAGACACATTTAGTCATTCTGGCACATGAAAAACAAATAACAAAGAATTTGGATATGAATGAATTTGTTTTAGAATTTTCCAAATCTAACCGCAGACTAATACTGTAAATATTCCAGGTTATACACTAGAAACTGATCACTTATCTAACTAGACTGAGAGCAATTTTCCACTATTCTTGTTCTCTAGTAGGTATAGTTCTTTAATACACCTATATTGCAGCCTATAAGTTCTGTTTGTATTCATAAAAAAGGGAAAAAAATATTGATATAAAAATGTTCCATTGCTTCTATTAATCACACAAGTCCATGTAATGACAGGTCCTTTCCTTTTATCACTAGATGCAGATATGGTGCATAATGAAGCCCAACCTTTTTTTCATGTGTCTGTTTTTTTCATGTTTGACCCTCTGAATGTTTATGTGTGAGTAGGGATCTCAACTTACACTACATTCCAAATTATTATGCAAATGACTTTTTTCACTGATTTTCCTGAAGAGTCAATAGAAATGACAATCATCCTAATTTTCAAGTCATCAACCGTCAGTGTACAAATCAACTGTTTTTGAATGAACCTTCCAATGCTAACTGTATTTTTTTTAATTAAAAAAAACTAAAAATGGACTGTTCCAAATTATTACGCAAAATAGAGTTTCAAAAGATTTTTGTTCTTGTAAAGAACTAAAAATAGCCATTTGTGAAATTGGAAGCATTAGTAGGTGATAATTACTGGAATCAAAACCTAGTTCAATCAAAACATCTTATAGTTCAAATTGCATTACTGGATTTGTAGCAGATTCAGAGCCCAGTGGGGCTACCCAACTCCCTGGGGTCAAGCAGATGATGAGGGTGAGGACGATGATGATAAAAAGTAGCAAATGTCACAAGAGCAATAAACAAAACCTCTTCCAAGCAGTGCAGATTTCCCACCATTATGTTATTTTATCCACTTTGCTTCAACCAATCACCAGCAACAATCATTTAGGAAATCTTTGTCCTATTAATTTGCTCATACCCGTCTGAATGCGCGATTAATCATGGGAAACATGTCTGATCACGAAAATAGGGGACTTATACACACATACATACACATACACTACAATAAGAAATGTAATTTGTTGCCCCCCCAAATAAACCAAATGCCCACCCAAGCATGACATCCTGGCAAAGCCTCTGCTCATGTTGGCTCTGGTTAAAGGAATTATGGGACACTAAATAAGATGAATCTCAGGTATGTTCCAACACTATCCAAGCATGACCTCTACAGAAGTTTGCTTTCAAATGCAAACTATGAGATGCAAACTTTCTGGTCTTTCTAGTGTTTCTAGTCTTCATTTA